>NW_025335727.1:6496285-6675944 GCF_004798865.1 Varanus komodoensis | reverse complement strand
CACCCGGAGGAGGGCCTTCTCTGCGGTGGCGCCCCATCTGTGGAATGCGCTTCCCAGAGAGGTCCGCCTGGCGCCATCGTTATTTGTTTTTCGGTGCCAGGCCAAGACCTTTTTATTCAAACAGTATTTTAATAATGTTTAATATTTATAGATTTTAATTATGCAGCCAGTGTGTTTCCAGGTTGTAATTGTAATTGTAATTGTTTTATTTATTTATTTCTGTGAGCCGTCCCGAGGCTATGTAGCAAGGGGATGGCATATAAAAACTTTAAATAAATACAAAATAAATAAATCTGCAGGTTGGACTGAGGTGGTGAATGTCCAACAACATTTTCACAGAAATCTATGTAAGAAGTAGGGTGGAAAATATGGATAGCTTCTGCATCCTCCAAAAACTTTGTGAGCTGAAGTGCTAGTATGCTCTGACTTATACTTATGCAGTGTTGTAAAAAAAAGAACTAAAAAAGTCAAGGCTTATATTCTCTGGGTGAGGCCATGCCCTTCCCTTGTGGGACTATACCACTGCATTTGGTGGCAGACATGGAGTGGCTCGCTGGCTTGCTTGCAAGTGCCTCCACATGAAAATGGATCATCTCCACCAGTAGTTTTCAACCTTTTCCCATCTGGGGATTGGGGAAAACAGGAAAACCAACTCGGGGACAGCTGAGGAAGAAACAAACAGCACCATGCACACAATACAGTATTCTGTGTATTAGTTTCCAAACACAGTACCAACAAAATGAACATTCTCCAAAACAACCAGAAACTGAGCAACAAAAAATGCCAACAAATGAGCGAATTACCAAAATCGGCACAGTGTATCTCCCAGCCATCTCTCCCATCCCTGGCCCCCCTGGCGGCACTGGTGCACCACCTGTGGACATGATGCCAGCGGAGGAAGTGGTGCTGGGGCACAGCTGGCCCTAGCACTTGTTCGTGGTGTGCAGGATGCGGTCCGCACCCGAACTGGCAGGGAATCTTTCATGGACCATCACCAGTCTGCAGATCGGTGGGGTTGAAAACCACTGCTCTGCATCAACATCTAACGTTCTCTTAATCTGCCCAGTCCATTTTGAGCAGGGAAAGTTTATCAGATTCTGCCTAGAGGGATGTGTCCTCAGATTCATCATCCACATCACCCCATTTCTGAAGGAGGACTATTGTGTTCGGAATCGTCTCTCCTTCCAGCTTTTGTATTTCCAAGCCTGTGGAGTATGCCTGTGTAGTCACACTTGGACACTCTGCAGTTCCTTTGTAGACTCCTCTCTGCACCCCAGCTATATTGTCGTGTGCAGCAATACATGCCACAACCTAGAGCCATAAAGCTTTGCAGAGCATTAACCGAACTTACATAAAGTGTGTGTGTGTGTGCATTTCCAGTGTTCGATCTGGTACACCTTGATTACAGCCATGGGTCAGGGGAAGATGTAAACAAGAAGGCATTAAATGTTGCCTTTCTGAAGTTCTTCTAGTGAGTCTGAGATTTAGGAAGACAGGAGTTCAGGACAGTGCAAAGCAGGGATGGACAGATCAGACCCTTTCTGTCTCTTGCCACCAGTGCATAAGTTCATCAGTTCATTCCATCCCATTTCAGTGTGAAAACTCATATTTAAGTACTTATTCAGTGCATATTTCATATCTAATGCACATTGTAAAATGTATTTTGAGTCAAAACCTGTTGGAAAGTGCTAAATTCAGGAAAGAATGAAGACTGGATCTGCAAATTTGCCCAGGAATTGCAGATAAGTTCAGTTGGTATTGACATTTGCAAATATCAAATTCTTCAAGCTTCCTTAGAACAAATCCACAGAACATTAATGGAATGAAACACAGTGAAACCTGGTCTTTCCTAGTTTTGATTGGGCCCTGACATTCATGTGCAGGTATTTTTACAAAAAATTAGTAATTTGAAATGATGCATCCCTGTATCATCTTAGCTGGTGTCTGAATTGGACCTGAGATAGAAAAATATGACCAGTGATGGATGAATCCGTCTGCTAGTTTGTATCAGTTTTGCATGTTTCATTCATTGGTCCATCCTATCCTGTCTGCTGCAATCTGCAAATGCCTTTAATCTGAGCATATTATTCTTGAATGTATGTTTACACACAATTTTTGTAAGCATTCCACCCCCAAACGTACATTTTGTGCTTGTTTTATGGCAAATGCCAATATTTAATATAAATTTTCATAAGGGTTTTTTTTTTTTTTTTTTTGAGGGGAGGGGGATGAGCCAAGCACTGCATCACAACATTCAAAGCAGTGAGAAAACTGACAGGTAACTATGTTTCAATTGCCATATTAATCTAGGAACTGCAAATCAGGTCAGTCTGAAGAAAATTCTTAAGCAGCTCCAATATAAATATGCATGCCAACCTGTATTGTGCTCTCTGGGACTACCGATTTGCTTGGCTGCATGCATGCAGAAGAACTGTTGACTTCCACATGGCTGCTTACAGATTAGTTTGATGTATGCTTAAGTACTTCATAATGCTGCTGGATGCCTCATGCGATCTTCGGACCTGAGTGTCTATCCATCATGCAGCTTGAGTAGATGCGGCTGTGTTAGAGTAATAAAGTCGAGGTTATCTTGGATATTCAGGCATAAAGCTGGTTGCCAACTCTGTTTTGCAAAATGTTAGGCATGTGTTAAGCTGTTGCCCTACTTTATAGAAATTTGTTCACTGCATTTATGCAGCAGCTCCATAACACAGGTTCTCCGAGTGGCTCACACAACTAACATGGTATCCAAATGGCAGCCTAGAACAATAAGAAGCATTAAAACTAAACCACAAGTGAAACACAGATATGAAACTGAAAGACCCAGAATCTGAGAATAATGATTTACTTTTAAACCAAGATGATAGAAAGGTTGCCAAGGAATTCACAGTGTTTTAGACCTGCATTTTGAACATGGCATATCTCAGTTCTTACTGGCAGGTTTCCTTGACCTGTGTTGCGGCACAGAAGGGCAAAGCTATGAGAAATCAAGATGGCTCACCATAAATACAATAAAATACAAATAACACATTGCAGTAGCAATAGCCCCATAAAATGAGTAAAAGCAATCATTCAAAAGGTCAATATATTCTGCCAAAGTATAGTGCACCAGCACAAGTAGATTAAAATAACCTAGTACAGTCAGCCACTGCCAGAACAATTGCTCACCTGCATAATAGTGTCTTAAGCTGGCATGTAAAAACAAGCAAGGAAGGAACTTGGAGTGTCTCATAGCTTAGCAAACTGCAATGCCCAGGAACCCCTCCAAATGGTTCCCTGGGTGTACCACAAGCCAATGTACTTCAGATAGTGGTGGGATCTCTATGGGTAGCTAAGCCAGCAATCCTTCAAGTCTCTTTTCCCTGGACTGTCTAGAGCAGGGACTGGAAGAGTCCAGGCTTTCAGGATCTGACTTTACTTTTTACTAGAATCCAGATGCAAATGTGATACCTTTAGAAATGCAGAATTCCAAGCCCAGGAAAATGCTTTTGAGTACCAGAACAGCGTGCCACACATGCAGACTCTCCTTCTGCATGGTCTGGCTTCCCCTGATTTATGGCTTTGGAAGCAAGGATCAGCCCTTTGCATCCAGCCTGGAGACAAATCTAGAGCTGAGGAAAGTATCATAAAATTGGTTTCTCATAATCTAAGAGATGGGGTCTCATAGCTGTCAAAGGCCATACCAACTGAAGGGATCCTGTACGTCAAAAGTAGAGGTGACCAAGACATGTGCGATGGTGTCTAAGGCTAACTTTTTCAAGGAAAAATGCTGCCGCTGTATGGCCTGAAGAGAAGCAAGTGCGTTCCCAGCTACCACTGCTATCTGTGCCCCCAGAAACATTGATAGCAGCAAGTGAGCTTGCTTGCATTAACATGTCTTCCATACGTGCTGGTTGACGTTGGACTTTGTTGGCTCTGTTGCCATTGCACTGAACATCCTTGGATGGTCTTAGGCGTTGGCAGCGGGGTGTCATCAAGGAAGCCTGCATCCATTTGTGTAGGTATGCATCCACACAGGTCTCTTTTGATCCTGACCCTAATATTTTAAGGCAACTGAAATATGTAAATAATAATAATAGCACTACCAATGGAAAGGGACTGCAGGTGGCGCAGTGGTTTAAACCGCTGTGCTGCTGGGCTGGTTGATTGAAAGGTCACCGGTTCGAATCTGCACAACGGGGTGAGTTCCCATTGCTCCGTCCCAGCTCCTGTCAACCTTGCAGTTCGAAAGCATGCAAATGCAAGTAGAGAAAAAGGTACCATTCGGTGGGCAGGTAACAGCGTTCCGTGCACTTCGGTGTTTAGTCATGTCGGCCACGTGACCATGGAGACTGTCTGCGGACAAACGCTGGCTCCCTCAGCTAGGAAACGGAGATGAGCACCGCCCCCTAGAGTCAGGCATGACTGGACGTAATGTCAAGGGGAAACCTTTACCTTTACTGATGGAAATTAGGTCTTTCATGATACTGAAGTGTTTTCTTCATCGGTTGCATGAAAATCTGCAGTATTTAACATTGTATCCGCAATACAATAAGTTTAGTCAAGTAGTTTTTATCCTTGCATGTAAGCAAATATGGAAGAAAAGGTTAAATAGCTTTTGTTTCAGACTCAGCAATGCAACAGACAATCCCAGTGTACAATTAAAGATGTGCAGCATGTTTAACAAGTGAGATTTGCTCCCGTTAATTGTAACAGGAGGCAAGGACAATGTTTTATTCCACATATGCATGACGCTCAGCACAAATTCATAGTCTGTCTATTGGGCTCCTGAGAATTCTCTCTCTAGCTAAACCAGGGCAATCCATTTTCCAGCAGAAGGGATTATTTCTGCTGGAATTCAGATTCCAGAATTCCAAGTCCTAAGTAAAGGTTGTGAGGATTAAAGCAAGGGGAGTTCCAGCAGCAACATCGGGCAACACATGGACCAAACTCCCACTGCTTCAGTAGTAACTAGCGGCCCTCCCTGCTGCCTATCCTATTCAGAAAGAGGAGAATGGAAATTGAATTTCAGGTTCCAACCACTTTCAGGTTTGGATTGCAGCAGATCTAAGTTTAATACTAGAAAGACCATGGGATGCACAGCCATGCTGCCATGACGATTTTGGAGAGTGTCTTTTTGACTTAGGTCAAAAAACATTCCTCAAAAATTTATAATTAAATGTCAGGCAATAGTGGGAAAAACAGACATTAGAAAATATGTAGAGCAAGGAGAAAAGAGGGATACCTACTAAAATGATGTGCCACAAATATTGTTGGCCTGTTCACTCACTCTGTGTTGTCCTCTCCCTCAGGAGTATCTCTGGAGTAGGTAGAAACATAGGGATGGGTGTAATTTCCATTTTGGTTCATTTTATCATCATTTACCAAAATCTACATATCTATTCATATTCAGGATGGAAAGAACTTTAGGTTTGCTTTGTTTTTACTGAAGTTGGAAGAAATTGAAACGGACAGATTTGTCCGTCCAGGCTAAGCTCTTAAAAGTCCAGTTCAGCCACATTAGTGCTAAATTAAGGCTGTGACCTCTTTTTTTCTGATAGGCTTCTCTTTGTTAGCAATGTTATGGTAGGCCGATATAGCATAGTCTTCCTCTTGATGGAGTAACTGTACTTAATGAATGGGCTAGTGCAGATAGAGGACAGTTTGGTTGCTGTTCGTTTTTTATAAGAATTTACCAAAACTAACAATTATATGAAGTGAAAATAATTGAGAATTTATAGATCAGAATTCAGGAGAAAATGAAATGGAGAGATCTGCCCATTCTATAGAAAAAAGATAAATCTGTTCCCTAGAATTCTTCTGGCATTTTTGGGAGCTTGAATAGCAATAGCTGGGGTTTGTATCCATGCACTGCTTGCATGTGTGATACATTATTTTTCTAGCAATCAAATTCTCTGAGCTGGGGGGAAATCACCTAGGGTGAAAATTGTCTCCAAGTAACTGATTGGCCTTGGAGATGATCTACATATTACACAGAATGTGGTGGTAGAATTCTGAACTGATTTTAGACTGCAGGGGCCAGCTCATGTTTTTGAATGCTCCCTTACATGAAACACTATTTATATGGGAGTCAAAAAGATACTTCCCACTCCATATTTACTTCTGATTTTCCTCTGCCAACCCAATTTGATTTCATTCTACATAAATGTAAAATCTGTTACATTTAGTTTGCATTTTTATCAATTCATTTTGATCATTATTCTGATGCCATTTTCTCTAGTTAGATTATGGAACCTAACATAAAGTATGGGTAGATCTATACCAAAGAAGACTTTTAGATGTTATTTGCCCTGTGATTGTGGGAGCAGGGGAAGAAGAGAACTAAGCAATGGAATTGTAATGCTGATTGCAAAGAAACCAGATTATCTTCAAGCTAATAGTAAGGTGTGTCATGGATATTGTAGTGAAAGATTAGTCTTAAAGTTTAGCCTTAAAATTGAGGATTCTGCAAATAAAGGACAGCATAGAATCATAAGGACGTTGGCAACAAGGAGATGTGAAACGATGCTGAGAAGGAACACAGCATGAGACTTTGGTCCAGGCCAATCACAGGAAAGTGTGTACCTCTTTAAGCACAAGCTTTTGTGCAAAACCTGGAAGTTGAGTGTGGTGGTGGTGGGAAGAGAACTGCACTTTCCTTAAGTTGTTCCCTGCATGGGTCCTCTGTTCTGCCGATTCTCTCACTCTCTGATTCTCCTGCTCCATGTTCCAGATGACTCTGTAGGAATATGGGGCAAGTCCAACACTATGCCCATATGGTGGCCATTTGCACGTGGCCAAAAATGAAGAATCACATCACCCCAAAAGAAGTCCAATTTCCATAAAATTTGCATAGGTACAGGTTCAAATATAGAAATGATAACAAAAATTTAAATTCAAATACAGTACAATTTATCATAGTAGAGAGAAATCTGTGTGCTTGCCCAGCCTGCTCCCAGGTTGCCAAATGTTGCTGAGCAACTTCTCCCTCATTATGATTCTTTAACCAGAGCTAGACAGGACACATTCAAGTAGCCCACTATCCTTTGCTAGATTTCCAGAGGGCTAACCTAAGTATGGCTCCTGGCAACCCTATCCAGGGCAGGCATGGAGTCCTCTATGTAATATCGTTCACCAGTGCTTTCAGAATGCTTGGCCAGGTTTCTGCCCAGAATCGGGGCAGAGATGTCTCTAAGCCTGGCTTTTAGAGCACTCTTGTGGCTAGAAAAACATTCTAGAATCTCCAAAAAATTATTCTCAGAAGTCTGAACTAAAACCCTACTTGCCATTTCCTAGATTGGCCTTTTAACTCTTGACTTTGTGCCATTTTTGATGTCAGAAGTTTGGGCTGGGTGGGACTTCATTGGCTAACATTGGAGAGCCTGGGGATGGTGTGATGGAATCAAACACTCCCACCCACCACCTTTCTTGCCACCATACCTTTCCTGGTGCTGGTCATGGCCATGTTGCCATGTTGTCAGCTGCGTCCCTTCCTGGAGAACGACTACCTGGCGACAGTGACAGACGCGTTGGTAACTTCCTGATTAGATTTGTGCAACACGCTCTACGTGGGGCTACCCTTGAAGACGGTCCGGATACTTCAATTGGTGCAGAATAGAGCTGCTAGGCTGCTGACGGGGACTGGGTGTTGTTCTCATATAACCCCAGTTCTCCGTCAGCTCCACTGGCTCCTGATTGAAGTCCGGGCCCAATTCAAGGTGTTGGTTATGACCTATAAAGCCCTCAACGGCTTGGGTCCTGGGTATCTAAAGGGACGCTTGCGTCCATATATGCCCTCCCACCCCTTGAGGTCAGCAGCAGATGCCCTTCTCCGGGAACCATCTGAGAATGACATCAGGAGGGTGAGTACCCGGAGGAGGGCTTTCTCTGCGGTGGCGCCCCATCTATGGAATGCGCTCCCCAGAGAGGTCCACCTGGTGCCGTCGTTATTTCTTTTTCGGTGCCAGGCTAAGACCTTTTTATTTAAAACGTATTTTAATTGTTAATTAATTGGTTATTTATAGGATTTTAAATCTTTTAAGCCAAGATGCACTGGGTTTTAATATTTTTATTGTACAATTTGTTATATTTTGTTCTTGTTGTGAGCCACCCCGAGGCTTTGTTGCGTTGGGGCAGCATAAAAATGTTTTAAAAAAATAAAATAAAATAAAATAAAATAAATAAAATAAAATAAAATAAAATAAAATAAAATAAAATAAAAAGCTCGGACTGTGAGCAATGCTTCTTGCCCTGGATTTCAAACATGTCGAACTGAACATGGTGGCCACCAGCCACTGAGGAGCTCTACCACTGCCAGCAGTAAATTTGCTGTTGGTGTGAGCCCCCATTTTACCCCAGCACCCAAAATCATGGAAATGATTACCTGCGTACCCATCTAACTTAAATCCCATTTGGGGTCAGCCCCAGAAGTGTCTTGCAAAGTAAAAGATGAGCCCCACCTCCAAAAAAGGGGAAAATAAGGAAAAGAAAAGTGGGGATCAGACTCCAAAGTTTATACAGAACTAAGAACAGCGGTGAGCTTTAACATGGGTGAAATTATTAAGAAACAGAGCTTTGCTCTTTTGGAGATAATGAGGTCTATAAGCAACATTTGTTCATCTGACACTTTGCTTCGATTGCCCTGCTGTTGTCGCAATTTGGTTAGACTTTTGGCTTATTTGGTTTCTAATTTATTTTTTAGACTTGAATTGTTTTAATTGTTAATTGTTTTAATTTATTTTTGTTGTGAACCATCTTGGGAGCCATTATGACAGAAAGGCAAACTATAAATAGGGTAAGAGAATAAATAAAGGTTGCAATCTCATGCAGACTTACCTGGGAGAAAGTCTCATTAAATTCAGTGGTGTTTACCTCTGAGTAGACATGCATAAGACTGTGCTGTGAATATTTTAAGAGTTACTAGGCTGCTTTGCAAGACAGTTACTCTCAAACTGAATGAACTGGTAAAGTGATAGCATCATTAGCTAGAAAATTGTAATCTGAATTATCTAGTAAATGCTGCAACAAATCTAGAGGACTAACTTTACTCAGTGGCTAAATTTTCACATTTTGCAGTAAAAACTGCTTTGATACAAAAATAAATTCTTCACTGAGCAGTGCAAAATTGACAATTGTCTTCTGAGCTCTTAATTGAACATATTTGTCTCATTAATGTTTTATATCTATGTTAATTTTTAAAATCATAATACCTAACAAGAGTAGAGTGTGAATGAATAGAATACAAATGGGCTTGGTTTAGCACTCCAGAGACGGATGCTAGAATTTTCTCTTATCTTTGCTTTCTCCTGTAGTGTTGTGTTAGTCTCTGTCACTGTGCAGCAATGGTGAATTACTATTGTTAGAATTGTCTTAGGTGGATATATTTCACCTAAATATTCCCTGCAGGTAATTATATCTCCACACTTGATTAAAGACTTAGTTACATTTGAATAACAGACCATAACGATCTATATTGTAATGCACTAAGGGATTTTGTGCTGGCAGAGATTCAGCCCCTGGAAACGATTGGCTGAGATGCCCTGATGCCACACAAGGGCAAGGGTAGGCAGAAGAATATCTGGCATCTTATTGACTGAGCAACAATGAACCTTCAAAGCAGAGGTGCTCAATGCACAACTTTTTGGGCCCAAGGACCGACTTGTGCATTCTGTTCTTGCCCTTTAGACAGTTGGTTTTAGTTGGTGCTAAAAGAGTAGCTTCCAGTGGGTCCAAAGTTTGGGGTATTGGGGTTCAGTCATGCACTCAGTCACACGTCCTTTGGCATTCCTCTCACAGCAGCCATTTTGTGATGGTACCCAGGCCAGCTTCTCAAATTGTAACCTTGGAGAGGTGTGGCTAGTCAGAGTAAGCCATGAGTGAGCAACTTGTGGGCCTTTAGGAGCTTTGGCCTACAACACCCATGATGCCTCACCATTTGCTATCCTGGCCAGAAGTGTTAGGAGTTGCTATGCAGAAGATTTGCTAAGCCCCAGCTTGCAAGACCTCCGGCAAATAATATAGAGCTGGATGAACTCATGAGCTGCTAGAGCAATAATCAGCATAAAGGCTACTTACTAAGACTTTCTCCTCCATTGCCACCTACCACCTATCGGGTACAGTATGACCCCAGTGAATTGCTCGGGAGCAAGGAATGTTGCAGAAATTTGGGTAGAGGAAATCTGAGATGCCTCTGCCATGTTATGGGATATGCTGAAACCTGTCTCCATGCTTTGCATTGAGGCGGGGGAATTAGGTGCTGGAGGGGTGTGTGATGTGGCAAAGTATTTAGAAAAGCACATTGTTTGCTTTAGGTAGTAAGTTGCAAGACACAATTAAAAACCAAAAAGCCCAAAAATAAAAAATAGGAAAAACCAAACCAGTATCAGTTTTTCCTCTCCTGCAGATACAACAATGGAAAAAAGCAGCCCTATTTAGGGGATGACTTTAAGGAGCAAGATGTATCTTCAACAGGAAGTGGCAACCAATTCTGGCTCTCTGATGATGTCTCTGCATGCTGCACATAATTGAAAATGCCTGTTTTTTCACATTTGTGTTTCGCACCTAAAGTATGATAAACTGGACAGTGGATTTGACAAGTGTAGATGAATGAGGCAGAGACCCAAGGAAAAGAAGGGATGACAGCTTGGGGAATTTAGATGTGGACAGACCAAAGAACCAACGTGCTTTCTTTGACCACACTGTCCATACTTTGAGGATGGAGGCACAAATGGTAGAGTGTCCACTTCGCTTGTATGAGATCTCTCGTCCAGCCCCTGATGTTGCCCCTGACAGCTGGAAAAGAGTCTGCTCTGGAACCCTGGAGAACTGCCCCCAGGTAGTGTAAGTGGAGCCAGGCTTGATGGACCCCTGGTCTGGTCCAGCATAAGGCAAGTTCCCGTGTGCCGAAGGATGGCCTTGTGCACGCCCATCAGCAGCTGGCCAGCCCTGCAGTGGCCCTGGCGGCTCAGAGAGACACCTCTGCGCCTTGCCATCCAGCTTGTGGCTGTCATGAACTGACCGCACTGAGCAGGGGCTGCTACTCTGCTTTGCAGATTGACTAAGTGCACTTGTAGTGGCGGTTCCTCATCGGTTGGGAAGGTGCCGATAAATCTCCCCATGTTGCCTGTTCTCTCTGGAAAGCATCGTATAAATCTCTCTGGGCTGCTTGTCCCAGTGGCTGAAGGCTCTATAAATCTTCTCCTGCCCCCTGTCTCCACCACCAAGGCATCCATAGCTCTCTCTGTGCCACCTGTCTCCATGCCGTGCATTGAGGCACAAAGATTTATTGTGGGGGAATTAGGTGCTGGAGGGGTGTGTGTGTGATGCGACACGGTATTTAGAAAAGCACATTGTTTCCTCTAGGTGGTACGTTGGTATCCAGGCCTCTTCCAACAGATGTTTCCTAAAGGGCAATTAAGCTATTAACTTCCTACCTTTAAGTTGAGTGGCACCTGATTAAGCCACTCTTTGGATATCCAACACTTGCTATGTAAGACTGAAATTTACTAGTAATGGCCTGGCTGTGACATCTGAGATGTGCCATTTGTTTCCTTTTCTAATTACAGAGAAGTGGAGATTATCAGACTTGTATCACTGGAGTGATGTATGTGGGAAGGCAGCAGAAGATGCTGCAATTGAGCTCCTCAAAGGGGGGAGGGGGTGCCGAGAATGAGCCCATATGCCTTTTGAGAGATCTCCCGCTGTGCTTTCATGTTTGCATCTTCTGCTTTTAATGAATTGTACACTGCCCAGAGAACTCTGGTTATTGGGCAATTTAACAATAGAGGGGGAAAGAATAGAAGTTGCCTTTGCAGAGATTTGGTAGGCCTAGTTCTCCCTAAAATGATAAACTTGTGCTGAACCAGTGAACACGGGAGCTCTCATGATTATATGTTACTCTTTACTCATCAGTAAACAGCTTTTTAAAATCCTGCACAGAGAACATGAGCATGCCAGGGAGA
The DNA here is from genome assembly GCF_004798865.1 of Varanus komodoensis. NCBI lineage: Eukaryota > Metazoa > Chordata > Lepidosauria > Squamata > Varanidae > Varanus > Varanus komodoensis. Next base: position 6,664,005 of record NW_025335727.1, on the reverse strand, counting down.
CTTGGGGTAGCCTAGGACCTTTGGTATAGTTGGGGTATAAATGTTTTAAATAAATAAATAAAATATGCTTCGTATATTCAGGGGTTATTTTTGTGCAGAGGAGAACTCTAGCATGTGATTTCTCCACCACCCATGTAGTAAATAGCACTTTCTTGAAAGCAGAGGTGAACATCAGTTGTTTTAATCATACTTGAGGACCATGAGCTAATTCTCATCTTTGTGTGTGTTGCTGTTGGATAAACAGCTATTTATATCATCAATGGCATCATCATCTTGTAGGTGGAAAGAGGACTTGTGAGATGGATGATAGATAGATATCTTACAGTGTGTCCCCACCCTCTGAAAGGAGTGCTCCTATGCAAGGCTGTAGCCTCTTAGTGGTTAGGAAGAACAAAGTCAGTTCCATGCACCCCGATCTGACTCCTTCTTTACTACACACTGCGGTGTTGCTGCTGCCAGCTCCGCACCTGAACATTTCACTGCTTTACACTGTTCTGGAGAGTGGGAAAGTGAAAAATATGCCCTTTGCTCTTGCTGCCCAAATACCTATCGTACCAATGGAACAGATGAATCTGGCTGATACCAATCAAACCTTTATTATGCTAGGATTTTCTTCTGTGAACCTAATAGCAGCATCCCTCTAGGTGTTGTGAGCATGTCTCTCCTCCTCCATTTCCTGCAGCTGTGGCCAAAAGCTTCAGAAGCTCAGTTCTTCATTGGAGCTCAGCAGGTTTACAAGCAGCAAAAACCAAATAGGTGGGAACAGCTTCAGCTTTCTACCCATGTGGAGAGCTGAATCTTAACAGATGTGATTCTTCCTTCTCTCCATCCTCAGGGTGGCTCCTAGTGCATGAAGGCCAGAAAGCAGGAGAACCTGGTATTAATTAATTGGTCTGCTTGTTTGGGCTGTTGTTTTTCTACAGGGTCTAAGAATCCCCCACCTCCTCCACCCCTCTGTTCTACTATGTCTCCCCACTTTCCAAAGATGGTTTGACTCCTAGATTCCATACAAGTAATCATGCCTGGTAACCTTGATGGCACATAACCCTGAACTACCTCCTCAGAGTCTGAAATAGCTAGCTAGGATGCTATATTTTGAGAGCCCCAGGTCTCATCTGCCCATCAGGGACACAGGGAGGGGGATCCCTGCTGCTTGTGGTCCTTTACCTGGAGATACCAGGGGTGGAACATGCAAAACAAATTCTCTGCACCTGAGCTGTGGCCCTCTCCCTGTGGCCAAAGCAAATCCCAGAAGCTGCTATTGAAGATTGCAATGGCACACAAAACCAGCAGTCTTGCAATATTTGCTAGATCTTGACCACTGAAATGCGTAAGAACTTGCCAGTTTGACCTATTATGTTCCCCTTTCTGTGGAACTTGGGATTAGACTAACTAGCTGAAGGGAAGGGTCATAGTTCAGTGTGTGCTTTGTCTTAGTTGTATCCAGTGCTTTTTTTGTAAGAAAAATGGTGCCGGAACTCAAGAAATTATTTACCTTTCACACGTAGTCAATCACTGTACACACACCCACACACGTCAGTTGTGTCACCGCCTGTAGTAAGTATTCAGTGCATGACCACACGACCAATCACAAGCTGAGCAGTGCCACAAGCCGAGCAGCACCATCACAACCAGCACAGACCAAGTACGCATGCATCGGATTCGACACACAAGCAGCCCGCATGCACCATTTTAATGATTTTGCCGCCGACCTGCTACGCTCGACGGGGTGATTCAAACATCAGATTTTCAAAAGTTACTTTTAAAACTTGGAAAATCTGTCGAAAAATGGTGCCAGAACTCCATTCCGGTGCGTTCTATGACAAAAAAAGCACTGGTTGTATCACTTGTTTGTCTGCTTTTGGAAGGAGGGAGGGGCTTTGAATTCCAGTCACTGCTGTTTGAAAAGGGCCACAACAGAAAACTGCAGCAAAAGCTTTTCTGTTAATGGTTTTGAAAAGCACTTTAGTCTCACTAAACATGATCTCCCCATGAAAAGTGGTTCGGATCAGCAAATATACATATATATCTGGGGGGAAAACAAAGAGGTAGCAGCAAAAATACATGGAATTATTGTGAGTTATACACAGTGATGCTTGGGTTATTTAAGAGAAATGATATATTTTCATGCTACCAAGTTAGAAATGCTTCAACAGCAGTTCCTAAGAGAGCAACCTTCACCTTCATGTTGGTTATTCAAAAGTTACCAAAGGGACCTTGTTGTCTTGGGGGTCACAGGGAGCAAGGACATCTCATGGCATGGAGTTCATAACTTCACCTGCAAATGACTGAGAAAATAGAAGGCTGCATTAATTTGTCATATTCATTACATTAGGTTCACCCCATCATGTCATTAGCCACATGGTGGCCTTGATAGGTCAGAAGCCCTCCACCCCTCCTTGGGACACATTCAGTCTTACTTCCCTTGCTGAAGGCTCTCCTTGCAAGTTCTGAAACTCCCAACCTGGACTAAAGGGACAGGACAAAACCAACCTGGCCACCTGGTCTTAAATAAGGGCAATTCTCTTTCCCCTGCCATGGCAACTAATGCTTTAATGCACTAATTAAACAACATTAATTATACAAGAATTCCCTATGTGCCTTGGAACTGTGGGTGCAAGTGTGTATGTGTTTGCATGTGCAGGGGGTAGGAAAGGTTTGAACCCGGTGTACGACAAGCTGTTAGGGGCCTGAGCAGATAATCTCCTCTTTTCTGTAGCTTGATTCCTATCTGAATCCAGTCCCTCAATCACCACTTTGGTATTCTATATGTTCTGGAATCTGGCAGGCCTTTGTTTAAAAAAAAACCCCAGTTCCCTCTGCAAAAATCTTCAAAGAAATGGTTGCCCTGAAATTTTGCCATGGGGGGGGGGGACAGAGAAACACACATGCACGCAACACATCAGCTTGTATGACTCACGCTTAGAACAGCAGCTGTAACGGGATCATTCTTTTTGCCTCAGCCAGATGTGGAAGAAGGTGAGGCTGGCTGGCTGGGGACAGAGGAAGAACTGCCTGTCTCAGAGCTCCTAGTCTCTCTTCTCTCTCTGAGAGTCTTTGCTCTGCTCTGCATTCACTCCAGTGCGAATGCACACACGTGTGTGCTGTCTTGAACAATAAATGCCTACAGTTGATCAGCACCAGCTCAAACTGACCAGATAATTCAGTGGACTTAATGTTTTCCCCTGTCCCATGACACACACTTTTTTTCTAGGCCAAAAGCAAGTCACTGGTAAAGCATCTAGTTGATTTCATGTAAGCCCTTCTCAGTCATCTGTGATGTTTGAAGGAATTGCCTGCACTCATATAATAGTACTTCTACTCTGAACTAGTTTTGGCCAGTCAGATATTCACTTACAGAGCGTGCATGCTCCTTTGTCCCTTCTGTGTTTTCATGCCACTTTAAGTAAAGGGGCAGGGGAATGAGATTTCCATAAATTTTAACAGAGGGTTTGGTTCACAACAACAAAACCTATGTTGACAAAACCCCCACGCCAACTGAAAATGAAGTCATTTCTTTAAATACAGCCAACAGAGAGATTTTTTTGCCACATTGGTCCCAGGAGATGCTCTAAAGACACATGGGGTAGCCATCTTGATGAAACCTAGATCTGATCAGTGCTTGGAGGGGATGGCACCTAGGAACTGCATGTATTCACCCCATGTTCCATGATGGAAGAAAGGTGAGATGTAACTAAAAGAAGTAAATAGATGAAACCTAAACAAAATCCTGTGTAGACAAATGAAAAGCTACACTAAAAGAAAAACATGCATATGCCAATACAGGGGAAAAAATCTAGAAACTCTATAAGCCATCACAAGGCATCCAGAGGGGATGGACTTTGGAACAGCTTCAATATGAAATTTGGAGAAATTCTGGGAGTTCAAATGCTGCTGATCTGCACATTCCTGGTCATTGATGCTCCTGGTTTTGCTGCAAAACCATGGCAGATTTGTCAAACACCTGGCAGGCAACACTTGGTCGTGTCTCAGGTGATGGGTCACGCATGGTGCAGGATTGTAGCAGCACCGGTCCCAATCAACCAACATCCCGAGGCAGGATCAGTTGTTTGTGCATCTTACTTATGGGCAGGCACAGCTGCTCCTCAGATCAGGCCATCAGACTGAGAACAGCCGCTGCAGAATTTCTGGCCATGCCAGGTGGAACTTCGAGTATGCAGCCTGTCCCCCACAATTCAAAGAGAGATTGCGAGAGAGTGAAATTTCAGAGAGTTTAGCAAGAAAAGGAGGTGTCTTTTTCATCCCTATCAGGCAGCAGGGCTGCAGGACTCTCTTGAGAGAAACAGTCACCGTGGGTGGCTTGGGCGCTTGAAGCTAGCAGCTCTAAATCATCTGTAGGTGGATATCCAGATTTTTCTGCTCTGGGCCTCCTCTTTTCTCCCTAAGCACTCTGGCTCAGCTGTACTGGGGCAGGGGCCAGGGGTGTGGGGAGAGAAAAGCAGCTGAACATAATCTGACTAAATATGTTCCTGACATTAGAGACGCTTCCACACGGATTTGTTAGAAATAGGATAGGGAATGAATAATAATAAGCTTATATATTTATCCTACATGCATAAAGGGCTGCCTGTCAGAATCCATTTGTCGTTTTGCTGGTTATGACTTAAGGTGCTTTTTTTACTACTGCATCTGTTCCTCCTTGCATTACCTGTTTTACTTGGGGGAGGGAGGAGATAACTGCACAAATATTCTATGTGGTTTGTACATGTTGCATGCTTTACTTATGAGGCTGCCAGCATTTCAGAGTGCTCTGTATTTCAGTGGCTTGGAACCTTCACAGTGGGCTTCAGGCTGGATGTTGATAGACAGTGTTTTAAAGCTGTGAAGCATTTGCTTTCCTAGATTTTATTGAAGTTCACTTGAGCATTGCCTGCTTTTGCTTGCTGTTTCTGTGGGTAAAAAAGCCCATGCATTGTGTGTGCTTTAATGTGAGATTGCGTGCAATCTTGTGCATGAGATAAAGAGCGAAAAAGTCTCACGGTACCATACCCAGCATCACCCAGTTAGCAATGCTGCCTGAGTAATACTGGGACTAGGAAGACTTTTTCTGTAGAAACATACACGGGATGGTTTCTTTAGGATGCAATGCTAAATATCCTTACAAGGGAGTAAACCCCTTTGAAAACAAGAAGATTAGACTAAACACATGCATAGGATTGCAGCTGATAACTCCTCCTCCTTTTGAGAATTTTGTGGCTGGGACAGACATAACTTCAGAGATCTTGTAACCAAGCTTAGGAGCAGACCTCCGGATGAAAGATTTTCCCCTGCTGGTTTGACCATGGCTAAGGGACACGGCATCAGCACGGGGATTAGCTAAAGTCAGGAGTGCTGCTAACTATGGAAAAGTCAGACCTGTAGGCCAAAAACAAACAACAACCACCAGCACGACAACGGCACAGACGTGCATACGCTACTTTATATATACTCTACAATCTCTCTCTTGCCTTTCAAGGATTGTTTCTCTTGAAGACGCCCCTATTTGTAAAAAGTAGTGTACAGACAAGGAAGAGGAAGGCATTTAATTGCAGGGGGAAAAACTTGGTGGAACGATTCAAGGGGTGGCAAGAGGGGTTGCAGCACATCTGGCAAAAAGCCCACTCATCCAGGAGGATCCAGTGCAGCAGAGCAGCAGACCCCTGGCCCATTATTTCAGGAAGAGCCCCTGAATTGCAGGGTAGTAGGGCAGATTTGGGGTGCCAAACCATAGTGGTACCTCTTTTCATGTGGCCTGTGGCTTTCAAGCAGAACCTGAAGTAAGTGGCTGAGTAGAACACTTCTATTCTTAAACACAGATACTGTCAGGGACAATGTTCCTGAAGAGAATTACTGACATCCTACGACCAGTCCCTTGATGAATCCCTTATCCGTGACTTAAGGAAGTCCCAATGTAGCCATCTAGCAGCAAAGAGGAAAGGGCACGGATACCTCTTATGTGGAACCTCCATGGAATTATTTCTGAATGGTCTTCATTCAAACATGATTAGGATGTGCTCCATGCCTCCCATTCCCAGGAAGCCCTCGGTCCACTGTAGAGATAAGTGAGCCAGGAATGCATCCAGACAGAGGGCTGCCCATGCTTTCTATCAGATGTCTTTTCTTTTGCAATGGATTTTCTCCAGCAGGATAAAACGAAAGTGAAGCAGGGAGAAGACATATGGATCCCATCCCATAAAATTCTGAAACAGGTGATGTTCCATAGATGCCTCATTGGGATGAACCCCAGAACAGAAGACAATTTTTGGATATGCTGCAGAATAGTTTGGAATATTCTTAGGCTACTCCTGCCGGCAAGAAAGACAGATACAGAGAAGAAAAACATCTCAATTTCCCTTTTTCTATTCTATATGGAGAATAGAAAAACATTCTCCATATAGAATCATAGAATCATAAAATAATAGAGTTGGAAGGGGCCATGAAGGCCACTGAGTCCAACCCCCTGCTGTTGCAGGACACCATGTTACACCATCCCACCCAGATGGACCTATTTCTATGTCACTGTGTAACGCAGTCTTCTCCAACCTGGTGCAACTCCAATTACCCCAGCCAGCATTAGTGCTTATGGGTGTTGTAGTCCATGACACTTAGAAGGCTCCAGGTTGAAGAGAACTTGGAAAGTCACCATAATATCCAATGATATCAAAAAGTTTCTGTCTCAAGGAAATACCAGAAACTGGAAAATGTAAAGTATTATTAGTAACAACAATGACCATAGTCAGGATATAATCAAACTTAACTTCCCTCTATAAGTGTGGGCAGTTGGCTGTAATGAAATATGCATATGATTGCAGGTATCTTCATCAGATGCATCCAGGTGAGGCTTTTCATAGACAATTATTCTGCCTCATTCACAAAAGTTTAGGGTGGGTCCAGACACTGTTGTTTTGCAAGTCTAACCTTCCTGAATTTCCCACTGTTTTTTCCATCTTTCATTCCACACTGGCAAAAATTTGGAATAATTTTGCAGAGGGTTTTTAGCAGTGACACTCAGGAGCCATCCATTTGGAAGCCTGCTTAATATTTAGGCATAATAGCTGCTTAATTTTTCTGAAGTTGCTATTGTAATACATACTTTGTAGATTTAAAATTAGGTTCTAATCAGACAGAAGAAACAAAGGGAGAGCACACACACAATTCTGTTTGCTCTACAAAGGGAGCAGTTTTTGAGGTGTCAGTACCTCTGACAAAGAAAACAAAGTGTTATTTAGGAAGGTCATGGGGTGCACTTTCTTTCCATTGCCTTGATGAAAACCTAGATTGATGCTCCATTATGTGCATCTTTTCCCCCATACAACCCCACCCACCCATGGTCTTTGGAGAAACAGAACAAACTGTGACACTTGAATGGTATTTTGGCTTGTAGTGTTTGAAGGATGTAAGTAGGATGTTCAGAAAACAATATGTTCTCTGTGGGCTTATACCAAGAACAGGAAACGGGATAAAAAGGCTTTCACTTGGTCAAATGTGGCAAAGATGAAGCTCAAGTTCTGGAATAGGTGTCAAAGAAGAGTTGTCACTTTTTTTTTTTTTTTTTTTGAATGAAATGAAGTGCTGGGGTGGGAAGAATTATTTCTCCTTTCTTGTCATGGTTGCAAATTTGGATGGACAGACTAATCAGTAAACAGTTTCCTTGATGGCATACTAAGAAACAATTTTGACCTGGGATGGCAAGTTTTAACTGGAAGGGAGGTGTGTTAAGTAGGCGTGAATGAATCAGCAATGTTGTTTAAGACTGCTGGCATTTTTTGAACATCATCTCATCACTAATCTTATGCCAGTTCCCATTTGATACCAATGCTCACTTTGCAAGAATGGGAGATTTGCAGAAATTCAGCAGTAATCAAATGAGAAATCTGGACAGATCCCCCCAAATTTGCACAAATGGGGCTGATTTTGTCTACTGGGGAAATCTGTGCAATTTTAGACATTTGCAACAGTGGAGTTGGGTACAAGATGCTCCTGAGAACATATTTGAAGGACATGTGCTTGCATTCATGTTTGGGGCTTTGAATAGGACACACCTGCCTGTTTTGGGAACAAACATGAAATTCTATTATATCCCTGATGTTACAGCCACATTTGTTTATGTGTTGGAGCTATTTTCGGACCTGGTACTTTTCTTAATTATGGGACGCCTGCTAAAGTGTCATTCAAAGGGAGAAATGTATCACCTCTCTCTCTCAAAAAAAAAAAAAAAAAAAAGAGAGAGAGAGAGAGAGAGAACAAGGATTTCAGTCAAAATGCTTATGCTAAGTTATTTCTCTAGATGCAATTTTAAAAAGAATGACTATAGTTTAGATAGAAATGCTTCTCACCAAAGTAGAGAAGGCTTTGGCCAGGTAACTTCTAGACTCTGTCTTGATAAGATATTGAAGTCCTTGGAAGATTACAGGGTTAAACTGGACAAGACATAGGAACATTCTTGCAACATCTCCTTTTAACTAAAAATAACTATGGGGGCCTGTGGGTTTGATTGGAGCCATGCCAGAAAGGTAAGGGTACTGCAGGGCACTTGCTCTCTTTTCTTATAGTTCTACATCCAAATAGGATTGTTCTCTGAAAAGTAGGACATATGGTGGTTGTACTTCATTATGGAATGAGAGAGAGAATGGAAGAAAGAATTCTGGCTTGAATATCTTTTTACTAGGTGGCTGCTGCTGTTTATTAGTTTGTTAGTGCCAGCCCTGATGCAGGAACAAATCTCCTTAATTTTCCTTCTTGCTGAAAAGTACCTGTGAGGAGTTGAGAATTTCATCACAGAGGCAGCGAGGATGGGCTGAGGAATGTGTGCTTAGCTCTTACTCAGCTGGCACATTCTTCTAATCAAAATCTTTCTGTTTGCCTACTTTCTAACCTGTGGATGGATACAGGACATCTGTATTCACCTGCCACCCACCTGGGACCAGGTAAAAAACATTGACAGGGAAAAAAAAAACCCTGGGATGCTTGGGGGAATTGGATCATCACTTGGAATGAGAATTTAGTGCTCCTCCTTTCCTGTCTCTAATTCAATGATTCTCATGGTTGCCTTTCAGTTCAAAGGAAATGTTATTTATTTATTTTTGTTATTTATATTTGCATTCCATTCCATATCTAGATGGATTCTGGTGTGCTGAGCCATAAAAAGATAAGACAGATAACATAATGAAAACAGGAAATCCACCTGATATAGAAATGCCTTCAAGTAGGCACCAAAAACAGCATAGGCTTGAGATACTGGTCTTATGGGCAAGCCATTTCAGTCCTCAGTTGTTTTCCACTCTTCTCAATATCATATAAATCCCATTTGGGGATTGAGGTTTGGGCAACATGCAAATACACTTAAAGTGAAATCTTAGAAAAGATGGTTTGCAATTCCCAGCATTCTCCAATCAATGGGAGTTGTAGGACTTCTTTCTGCCTAAACATGCATAGGATTGCACCTTTAATTAGCTTGAGCAAGCAAACGCAGATGATTAATCAAGCAAAGCACTTAATCAGTTGAAAGCCCTAGCCAAAATTGCGGACCTTCAAAGCATGTTACCCACTACCTGACTACAGAATATTTCCCATTCGCCAGTGCTCATGCTGCAACAAGGGACTGATGACTGTGAACTAGACAATTAAATGAGATGTATAGCTTGCTTTACCCTCAGGCAGAGCATTTGGGCTATTGTTGTATTTTTAACTGTTGCACACGAGTCAGTGCACAAATCTTCTGTGACTGCAGACAGGGACACAACTTTATTTAACCAACTACAACCCATTTCTACAATTCAGTGGTCCAGCCTCACTCATATCCTATCTCCTTGTGAGTGCTTCCTTTCTTTGAAAGGGAAGCCGTCATGCACTACAGAACAAGAAACTGAGCTTTCCCAATATTTGCACACTCGGTGAGGATCCATGGGTGAGCCATACCCTTTCACCACAAGCAGGAGTAGCAACTGTAGCTCTCAGCAGAAGAGATGCAAGTCAAAGGTCCCAAGGTCAATTTCAGGCATCTCCAGTTAAGAGTGAAGGAGTAGAGGATGGGTGAATCTCTCTCTCTGTTCCTCCAGAAAGAATCTCTTCAGACCTTCTTCGTTAGGCAGAGTTGACAGTGCTGGTCTTGGAAGTTGGACTGGCTTGATGAAGTAAATGGCAGCTGTCTATGACACAGAAGGACAGAATCCCAAGGGCTCAGGAAAATCATGTTTTGCATTTCTTTTAGGAGATCCACCATACACTTGGTGGTGGAGCATATGAAAATCCCCAGGTCCAATCCCGGGGGTCTGCAGCTGAAGGAGTCATGCAACAGATGCGGGACTTGAGTTGGAGAACTGCTTGCCGTTAGAGTAGCCAGTGCCTAGCACAGTTCGGCTGCGTATGTTAATCTACAGCATGGTGTAGTGTGCAGAGCCAGGGTGGCATAGTGGTTGGAGTGCTGGGATGGAACTCAGGAGATCCATGTTCTAGTCCCCATTTGGCTTTGAAGATCATCAGATGACCTTGGGCCAGTCACTGACCCTCGGGTGAACCTATACTTGGGAATGTGTTCTATGAGAATACAATGGAGAGCATGTAAATTCCTGTGGCCCCTGTGAAAGAAAGACAGGGCGTGCCTTTAGCAGTGACAAAAAATACATTGACCTTCCTGCCGCTGGCTCAGAGAACTGGCTGGAGAAGGTGTGAGTTCAGGTGCAACCCATCTGGAAGACACCAGCAGAAGAAAGTCTACTTCACTTGTTGATATGCATGCCACCAAATGCATTCACACTTTTTATTTCTGGGTGTACATTTATAAATCTTAGGCGTAGGCGTAATGTGTCAAGAGTCCTGGTAGAATAACCTTTCCGTTATTGCTTGCTACATGGTACACTGCCTCTCCCATTGTCCAGTGTGTTGAATTCCCACGTTGCAGATGAAGAACTGCCAGTGAAGCAGAGGGACTGTCTTTGGCTGCTTGCCAGAGAAAATTGACCCACACTTGTCTTTGTGGAATTGCGACATATCAGAAATATGTGTGAATCCTCTCTCTTGCAAAGGAAACACTTGAAAATGAATTGGAAATTAGAAAACCCATGTGTGATACAATTTGGCTCACGTATAAAAAGATTTTAATCCAAGTCTGTCTATTCAAACACAAACATTTCTCTGGTGTGAACCAAAGCTGTGCTGGAGTTGAGAAAGCAAAGCAATATAAACATCCAGCCCATTGCATCAGACATATGTACACTGTGTTCAGATTTTATTATATGAAGAAAGGTACATCAGCTCCTCCAAAGTAATTTTGAATTCTTCATCATCTTCATCATCATCATCATCATCCCTTCAAGGGCACAACTGTTTGCATTTCTAGACAGAAAAGAGGCCCGCAACTCCAGCTGGCCTAGGATCATGTCCTTCATGTTCAAAGGGAATAAGTAGAAGGCTTTTAATCTTTCTGGGATTGTTCAAGGGAAAATAGAAGCAGAGCTAGCAGAGAGGGAACAGAGCAGAAAGGAAAAGAATGAGGGTTTCTCACTTCACTAAGTCTTAGTGGCTTCATAAAACTCATTTTGCTTTGGGGATGTCAGTGATAATGAAGTATCAAGCGCAGCAACAAATCTTTTCTGTGTGGGTAGCAGTTTGCTTTTTCATGAGAGAGATAAAAATTATTTTGCTCCTAGGTGAAAAAGAATTAAGGAATTATCCAGTATTGAAGAAATAAACTTTTAAAATCCCCAGCAACACACTTTTCAGTCCAGTATTCACAAATAGTGTGAGTTGTTGTTGTTGTTGCAGCGGCAGCACCGTCAACACACGTGACACATGACAGACAACAGCAGGACAGTTCCCTGCCCCACAGGGTTTACAATGCGACATTCGACTCTGAGGAGGTAGAGAAGAGGAATGGAGACAGCAAGAGAAGAATGCAACATTATTCCGTTAAAGCAGGCATGCATTAAACCGGTATCAAGTACTATAGCCTTCAATTTTAATGCAGAGTAGGCCACACACAGATTGGGTCCCTAGTGTGTGTAGGAGGGAAGGGGGCTTTTCAGGTCTTGATCAAGACCCCAGCAGCTATTCTATAGCAAAAATGGGGGAAAACTCAGTGCTGATCAACTTGGATCTAAAGTGATACCCTTTCGGATTTAAAGTGATATCTGCTTGGTCCTTTGGCTTCATGGGGAAAAGGATTAAATACCCAGCATGCTCCAGAATATTGGCATTCCATGACAACCTGGCTCAGAGGTAATGCACTGTACCTAGCCTTCATTAGCACATGCATTAGCAAATATTTATTTTCCTGTCTGATCTTGTCCGAATCAAAAACAAAAGCCCCATGATACACCTGTTCAGACTTCCTTGACCCTGTCCTTGATCTATGCACACTCATTTCTGTGGCTCTGCATTGGCCTTGTATTCGCACAGTTTATGGAAACCATCCAATTAATGTGCATAGCTTAGAGTAGCAACAGTTCATAAGACCCCCTCTCCCTCTGCACCCTCGGACTCCCAACCATGCCTTCCATTACTAAAGAATCAAGGTATGAAAAAGCGTCATGTCCGCTTTGTACGGAATGCAAGTCTTGTGTATCCAGTGAACATGGGGGACTGTTTCTGGATTTCAGGTACAGAAGATAGTGCCATGTCCAACAGAAAGCCAGCTAGGAACAGAGGTGTTGGCACAATATGAATCATGGTGGAACTGCACTTCAGCAACTCTAGGATGATTTCATTGCATGCTAAATTAATGCTATGCATCTTAATGCTTTCAAAACATCAGAAGTCCACTTGGCATCTGTGTTGATGTTTTTCAGCCTTCTTGAAATAAGAAGTAGGCATACGAGAGGCTGCATATGTTATTTCCTCAGAAGAGAGGGAAGGAATCTGGAAATCTCTGGCTTTATGCTTTCAGGCTAGAACTGTATGGAAATGAGCTCTCAAATCTATCCACCTTCTCTGGGCAGAGAGATTCGGAGAAAATGTGGAAGGGCGGGGAATTTGCCAACAGTTTCTTGCAGGTAATGCTTAGAGACACCCCACCAGGTGGGAGTCATAACATTGCCTCTTTTTCCCTAAGGGTTTTGCCCATGTTGCCTCCTGCAAAATAAGAGGTGTGCAGGAAACCATGTTTTCCTAGTGGTGTTGCACATTCTGCTTTCCAGGTTCCTGAAAGTTTTCTTCCTCCTTGAAAAAAACCTTTAATTTTTCTGCCTCATTCTCATGGTATTTTATAATCAAGTTTGAACTTTGGTGGTATTTTTGAGCTTACCTAAGCACTGTGTGGTGTCTAAGTGTGCTGGGTCTGTTTTCTTTTTCTATTAAACATCTCTCCGCTGCTCTGTAGTCACCTAAGCTGCCTGGCCTGAAAAAGACCTATTACTGTATGATGTCTTCCCAGGACTTTAATTGAAATGTAGAAAAGCAAGGAGACTACAAGGCTGCTGGAGAGATGATTGTACAATGAAAGACAGGAATCTCAGACACATTTCTCAGCCACTGTGTAAGTCAAGTGAGCCCCAGAACCCTGAGCAAAACCCATCAGAAATTTTCTGACCTTTTCCTTTCCTTTGAATATATTTCCAAATACATTTTCCTTTTTTAACGGAAAATGGTTAGAAAAATTGAAAGGAATGAATGGCACTCCTTTTGGCATATTTAATTTTTCTTTTCTGCCTGGCCCAAAAAGAACATTACAGGGATGGGGCATGTCCAGTTTCCCCAGGATGGAGCCAAAGTGTATGTGTTTGCATCTGCATTGTGTGGCTATTATATTCCCTGAGAATAAGTAATATTTTTACAATTCTAGCACCCACTTTGGTGGATATTTTTCATGAGGGCACTGCAAAAGGATGCTGACCGACTCTTCCTGGTTCATATGGCCCCTTACCTGGCATTCCTCATCTTTTTTCTCCTCATAGTACAACAATTCAGTTTGGCTAAGTAGGTGATGACGTCACTGAGGCCAAACAAAGCTAAGTCAAGAGAAAGTGTACAGTTCTCAACAAGAGGGTTGAGGTTTGTAGATGCAAGCTCAAAATATTTAAAACTCATACCCTTAGCATGCAGTTACGTCGCATGCTAAATTAATTCTATACATCTTAATGCTTTCGAAACATCCTAAGTCCACTTGGCATCTGTGCTGATGTTTTTCAGCCTGCTTGAAGTAAGAAGTAGGCACAGGAGAGGCTGCATGTGCGGAAGGATCAGAACAGAGGGAAAGTATCTAGAAATGTCTGGCTTTATGCGTTCAGGCTAGAGCTGAATGGAAATGAACTCTCAAAAACGACCCACCCTCTCTGGTCAGAGAGCTTTGGAGGAAATGCAGACGAAGAATAAATTCTTTAATAGCTTCTTGCAGGTAATTCTGTGAGAACCCTCCCTCCATCCCTACTTGCCTGTCAGCCTTAGTGAATTCACTGGGACACACAGCAAAACGTGGGACAGTTGTCAAGTCCTAAATTTGTAGACTGGATAGAACCATACTACCAGAACTGTAAGCAGCAGTGCTAAAATATTTTTAAGAGGTGTAGGAGGTTTGTTTGTTTGCTTTTTACTTTATTAAGTTTTTTGTGCTTGTTAACTTAAAAGGGCATTCCAAAATAGCAATCCTCACCTGCAGTCTGAAGTGATACAAACTACAATCTTAGCTCAGGATTCTACCACCTCTGCAATCTGAGGACCCATTTTCAATGCAGATCAGCATGTCTGTGACTGTAGCTTTGACTGCCCTTAACCTAAACACAAGATAGTAATGATTGCTGCCTTTTATGTATTTCATGCAAGGAGAGAAGACTCAGCCCTCCAGATGTTGTTGGACTACAACTCCCATCAGGCCCAACCTGCATAGCCAATTGTCAGGAATAATGGCAGTTGTAGCCCAACCACACTGGGGGGGGGGGTGCTCAGGTTCCCCACCCCTTGTATTAGTTGAAGTGATTATTAAAAAAAACCTACTAAACAAAATGCAAACACAAAATCTTTCCTTAATATATTTACTATTTGGGTAAATTGACCCCCCCCCAAATCTGCTTTTAAAGTTTCCATATTATTTACTGATAGCACCATCAGGTGTTGTGGGTGGTTCAGTTTAGGGTTTGTTTGTTAGATGTAGGTGTTTTTCCTTTTTTTGGTTTAAAACATTAATTGGCATCCATTTGTCTTTTCTGGTCTCCATCAGATAGATACTTAGCTACCCTTCTGTTCTCTGAAGTTCAGACACTCATTTTAGAACACTTTTGTTCCAATTTATAATCCTATCCCTGAGTCACTTTGGTTGACATCCATTACATATTTTCAGATTCTGCAATATGCTTCCTATAATCTGTCTGTCAAAACTGCAAACAAGTACTTTAAATATTACCTTGTTAGTGGATACAAAAAAGGCCCCCAAAGTTATCACAAAAGTGTTAAGTCTCTTGATCTTGTCAAAACACCACCAAAGAAGACAGAGAACTCCTATTGCAAAGTGCCTGGCTGTGACTAAGACACTTTGCAAAATAGCTCAGCTTGTTTTGATTGCATTCTCTCACATTCACACACACACACACACAGCCTCTAAACTAGGCTTGCACAAGCTGTAAACCACCATGCCAAAGATTCTGCCCACCTGCAATGTGTTGTGGCCTTCAACATACTTGCTGACTCCCCCCCATCCCCCCCCCCACCACCCCGCACCTGGTTTTTCCTGTCTTAGGCAGGCATGAAGATCAGTTGGATTATCAAACCCCAGACAGGCTGCCATTTATGGCTGGCACTAGTCAGTGTTCAGTGTGGTGGTGCATACATTGCATGGGCTGGATCCAAACAACCATCTTCAATATTCT
Organism: Varanus komodoensis; assembly: GCF_004798865.1. NCBI lineage: Eukaryota > Metazoa > Chordata > Lepidosauria > Squamata > Varanidae > Varanus > Varanus komodoensis. Next base: position 6,648,211 of record NW_025335727.1, on the reverse strand, counting down.
AAAATAGAGAGCATGTAGTGGAATGCAGCTCTCCACAGGTTTGGGACTTCATTCCTCAGAAGCGCCAAACAGTATGGTCAGTGACAGGGACGCTGGGAGTTCAAGTCCAAAACATCTGGAGATGTCTCTGCCCATTCCTGATCTAGAGAAGGACGATGGCCTAGATGCCATCAATGACTGTGCTATTCAACATGGTACAGAAGACAGAACTTCCACAGATGTCTAGTTTTTATTCAGTAGCACATGACCTGCAGCCCCTGTTGAGATGTAGTTTTCTACATAACTGCGATAAAAAAGCAAAGAAGGGGTTCATGGCCCATATTCCTTTTGGCCAATCTGTCTGGAAGATTACTGTGGCATGATGAATGCAGGGGGTAGGTCCAAAGATTTGCTTAGTTTAACGCATCGTGTTTCTTCAGACCAGACAGTGGGTTTGTGGAACCAGGACTTGCATGGATGCAACACCAGCTGTTATTAGTAGCAGAGAGCCTGGGAACATCAGTCACTCCTCCAAAGGTCCCTGATCAACTGAACCTTACCTGCTATCTGCAAAGCCACTGCAGGAAAATGAATGTTCATAGCAACAATATAATTCCCTATTGCGATACAAAGCCCTCAAACAGCAATTAAAGTTTGTTAGCTTTACAGAAGACTGGCTTCTACTGGAGATGAAAACTGCTTGAATTGCTTTGTTGACACAGATCAATACAATTGCCCCTGGTTTTGGACTCTTCTTTGAAGCATGGCTATATAGACTGTATGATGGCTATTTCTACTTTACAGATTACTTTGGCACCCCTGAGACCAGAGGTGGAGAATTCATGTGACCAACTAAATGTTGGTGTATTCCAACTCCCATCAGCCCTAGCCAGCCTAGCCATTGATAAGGGATGCTGATAGTTGCAACCCAACGTCATCTACAGGGCCATGTGTTCTGCATCCCTGCTTCAGGCAATGCTCTGGGACTAGGGTGTATTTTTCCATGCAGTCGCACTTCACAAGGGGTTCCCAGAATTGTCATCAGCCCTGGATCATCAGCCTCAACGTAGTGCAGTGGACAGTGTGTTGGACTTTCTCCTGGAGCATCTGGGTTAAATCCCTGTCTGGATACGGAGTTCCCTGGGTACCTTTGAGCCAGTCACTGTCACTCTACTTAGCCTTTCTTTCAGGGTTTGTAAGGAAGCTAGAAGAAGAGGGCCATGTGTGCTGCCCTGGGCCTCGGAGTCAGGGTGAAACACGAATGCAATTTTAAACAAAGAAATAAAAGCCAGTGCCATCGCACTGTGGCAAAGTGATTGAAAACCTAAAATGTGGAAGAAGAAAAAATGGAACTCTCCCATAATTTAGTGGCTCTGTATCAGTAACTGCCTGCTACTGCTTGTTTTTAAATTTGACCAGAGGACAAATGAGTGTAACCTCATAAAAATTCTACATTTCTCTTTGATGAATATATCAATCATTACTATTGGCCAGCATGGAAACAAAATCCATAACACATTTTTATTAGTCACCTTAATGTGGCTTCCAGTCGTTAAAAAGGAGAGAAGAACAGATCTGTTGGAAAGGCTCCAGTTTTCCTTACAGTGATACTAATTAAGCTTTTGACTAATTTACTTGCTACTTAACCACAAAAATAACAAGGTGATGGTGGTGTTGCAAGGAGGGGGGATTTGCTGCAAGGGTGTTTTACGACTCAAAATGCTTGTCATTATTCTCATTGCTGGAGGGTATGTGGGTTTTTCTGGTGGGGGGTACAAGTGCAATCCAGCCAGAATTAAATTCCATTGATCTCCGTTGTGTGAGAGATGCAAGCAGATGCTGAACACTCCCATCAAACTCCGCAGGGTTTAATATTAAGTGCTTAGCATTGGCGGGATGAAACTCTTGTATTTCTAACCCCACCCCTCCTCAAGTTAATTTTTACTGGTCTGCTTCTACATTGCCTTTCGTTCCACCACAGCAGTTTTATTGGTCTAAAACATGAGGCCCTGGAATAGCAACTTTATTCTCCAATAAAATATTATAAAATCCAAATGCAGCATGGCATTTTGTGCTGCTGTAATGAGTGTGCAGTTTGTATTGAAAAGGACCTTGTCCATCCGTCATCTTGCCCAGCCCCCTGTGGATGCAAGACATTCAGTTACTGTTCTTAACAAATTCCAGATCAGTGTATCTGCATTCTGGTGATTATGGGTAGGATTAATAGGTCATATTGGTCTCAGGCTCTAAGTGACAGCAGGAAATGGAGGCTGGAACCCCGTGGGTAGTGTCTGGGGGGGGCAGGCGGAATAGGAGTGGTGGAGCTTAAAGGATCCAGTAGAAGCAAGAACATGAGCTAGAAGAACTTCCCTCAAACTCAAGGTCTTCCAGGTGTTCTGCAGGAAAACTCCCAGCATTCCTGGCCATGGGTCATGTTGACTGGGGCTGATGGAAATTCAAGTGCAAAATATCTGGAGGGTACCATGTTTGAGAAAACAACTACACATTGTTAGGACCTTGACCTGGTCAATGATTTGTTTTTCCTCTGCCCTCCTCCCTTTCCTCTTCACCTTTATTCTCAATGAGTATGTGAAAGCTGCAGGACTCCATGCTATAGGTTTCATTGGTAAACTCATCTGCTTACAGCACTGAGCAAATCAGGAAGAGCAGAGACCACAATGTCTGCAGATGTCCATGCATTGGGATAAAATGTCAACAGAAGAAGCTACATGCATGCAGCTAAATGCACATAGGCTTCTGCACATGTTCTACAGCTCTGATTGGACAATAGTCCCAGCACTGTGCTTGGAGGAACCCTTCCACATTCAACTGGATGTACTTAAGTTTCCACTTCAGACTTTCCACCCTATGCATGAATGGAATTTGAATAAAGGGGATGGAGCCAGTGGGGACAATTATATTGGGAATGGAGCTTGCCCATGCAGACTTGGAGGGCAACCAATTGAAGGCAGGCTGGATTAGGAATAAAGCATGGAGACCCAAGGGAAAGTCTGCTGGACATGATTCAGGGGAAAGGTGAACATTAATCCAGAGACATACTTAAGCCACATACAGAAAAGTTTGCCTCCTTGATTCCCACCCCTCATCCCCAGAATACCTTAATTTCTGTGGAGAAGACTGTATTTAGAGCTGAGAGTCTTAGTTACAGGCCATCTTTTGTGGAGGAAAAGACTTAGAATTAGTTCGTAAACTTCTTGCTCTCCATCCTATATTTCCACATGATGAGTAGTGGCGTCCCATATGGAAGCATCTCTATCAAAAGACATGTTCACTGAGTTAAGCTGGACCCAGATTATCATCTTGGCACAACAGCAGATGGGGCGGCACATTGCAGGGTGCATCTTTTGGCTGCACTTGCAGTGTCTGCTTCCTGCACACAGAGCTCCCTTCTTTGGTCCGCACATGGACTTAGGGAAGTCGTGGCTTTCAGTACGGCAGCATCTGGTCTAAATGATCCTTTCTGATGCTGAAATCAAGCATGGTTTCAACTGGTACCTACTAAATGGAATAGCTAAACAAACACACAAAATAAATGTATAGCTGAATTAATGTGACATTCTACCTGTTTATTTCTGCTCCTGTCCTCACTTGATCTTGGCCAAAAGTAGCAGAACTCCTGCAATCTTTCATTCTTTCTCCGTGACTGTTCTGTTGGCTTGGATCTGACATTTAGCTCTGCTTTTATTTTAGATTAATACAATCCTCAAATAAGATCACCGAATGTGTCACATTATGAGACTGTTCTGACCTACTGTGATCTGGCATTAGGCCAGGATACTTGGACAATATTTCTCAGAATTAAACCATTCTTTGTCATCCCTTCTTTATTTTTGTGCAGGACTGCAGTCTTTGAGACATATTAACTAGCAGCGGGGTGTCTTTCAGCTATGACTAAATAGAATTTAGTTGTTGGGACTTAACATATTCCCCATAAAGACATTCTTGAACTGAAGATCGTCTTTACTTGCACTCCTCAGTATCAGTGTCCAGGACAAGACAGATACACTAGAACCAGGGTAACAGAACCTGAGGCAAGACACAGCCCAAAGTCCAAAAGTAAGGCTTAATGGCGAGTCCATATGGTAGTCACAGAACAGGATATGTTCACGAACAAACCGAGGGTCGTGGACAGGAAGACTATCAGGGGTTCAACTACCTGAAGGCAGGGTAACTGGACAGGATGCACAGTAAGGCAAGATGCATGGCAAGAGTCAGGCAAGATGCAGTGAGTGAACCATGGCTTGAGGCTATGTGGTAAGGAAGGTCGCAACAGGAACCAAATACAGCCAGGATCAAATGAACCACACCACAGCCAGCAAGAAGACACATGTCGCTGCGGTGAGACAGCAGACAGGACACAAACAGCAACAGGAAAACCTATGTTGCTGAGACCAGTTCTGGAGGGGAGATCTTGTTCCAAGGTTCCCAGGAGGCTGAGAGCAACAACAGGGCCTAGGATTGATCCTGCCGATGCTGTGGTGTTTGTTCTGGTTCTGGCCATCACAGCAGCCCAGATCCTGACACCCAACAACTTTTGTTTGGCATTCTCTGCTATTTTTTGTGACTGAACACTAGCCTCATTAGGTTAGATTAAATTAGTTATCGGTTAGTATCATGATTGCATTGCATGGGCTCAGCCAGAAGAATGTCAAGGAGATTATTAAGATTCAACAGTGAAGTGCAGTGAAGTTTTTAGTCCCCAGAAGCCAGAAATTTTCTTGGAGTCATACAAAGGCTTTATGATTTTCAGCTTGTTAGGAAGCACACAAGGATAATTTCCTTGAGGCTGCTTTCCCTAAGTATGTTCTTTAGATAAGAGCTGCTTTGGACTACAAGAACCAAAACTGTTTCCTCTACTGAAGGGAGGTTAGAACCTGTGTGTACTAACAGCCTCTGAAAAGGGGAAGAGAGGAACTTTATAAACAATATAAATCCATAGCAAGAGCAGTTGTCTTCATTCGCTGCTTGGGAGAGGAATTGATGTGTTGCTCACCCAGGCCACATTAGAGGCCAAGAGAGCATCCTCTGAACTATTTAGGGAAGCCATATGACAACAGATCAAGGGAGTATAAGCTCTCTTTTATGGATATTCTGTATCCATAGTATACAACAATATGCGTTCAAAAAACTGTATACCAACCTGTTTTCATGTTTATCTAAGTCTCCCTGAACCTGACGTGAAGTGCCTTGGCTGGACCCAGGCACCCATGAAAACTGCCTCTCTATAGCTGGCATTGTTTTCTGCTAATTTTCTTCATTTTTCTTGTTTTGAAATCTCATCTTAAGTTAAAACATGTGTGCAGGTGTATTCATACACACAAACATATTCATGTTCTGATCACCTGTTCTCTCATATAATTATAATTATCCCTGCAGAACATTTGTTGAACTTTTAAAAGCTTGCTTATAATTGTTGTTGTGAAGTTCCCTTGCATCTGACAGCCAAAGTAGAAAAGACATGGAAATCGAAGCATTGACTGTACTTGTTTTTTCTTCTTTTTTCCTGGCAATGCAGTCCAGCAGAAAATTCTCCCCTCTGAAGCTCTGTTATCTCTGGGCAAAATGCTTCAATTGTCACCAAAGTAAATGGCCCTCCCACACACACAGCAGCTTGGAGTAGAGTGAGATTGTCACCAGGCCTGAAGCTTATAGGGAGATGGTTAAAGCTCCTTCTGCGTTTGCAATCTTGGTCCTCCTTGGATCTTCCACATGAATTTCTATTTAAAGAACCACCACAAAGAGAGACCCTATATCCCAAGAGTCTGTTGATATTTTATCCAGGGTATGATATTCGTTTTAGTGGATAATCCCTTAGCAGGGTGATTGACCTTTATGTTTGCTATTTCAAGGGCAGACAGAAGTTAGCTGTTTTAAATGTTTAGATGCATTTAACACCACACATGAATATGTGTGAACTGCAGCTTGAACAGTGGGAGGGAGGTAAAGGCCTGTTTCACACTTCTGATTCCACAAATACTCTGTTCCTCAAACCCAGCTGTAGCTAGTTGTGTTTATTCTGCTGGGCAGAAAATCAGCCAGAGGTCTTTCCCATGAAGTGTGACCTGGTTCTTTTATAGTTGGGAAAGAGTGGGATGGAATATGGGGACATCTGCATAAAAAACAGACACCCTCCCACTTAGCTATGGGCTCTCCCTGTGGTCCTGCTGGGTCCCTCACAACTCCATGTTCAAAGGTGCTTTTTCAGTGGGGGAACAGTTTGAGTTGCAGAAACCTTATTTAATGTGTTTCTCATGGTGCATCAGCAGTCATGGCACCTGGCAAGGGTGTCATTGGGTGTTTGCTGCAGGCCACCCCCCAGCAAATGGCCTACTGCTGACTCTTTCAAGTTGTGTGGAGAAACTGCAAAATCTGGGAAACTACCAAACATTCATGGGCAAACTGGAGTAGGGTGAGACCAAGAGTCCATCTACTCCAGCATATGGCAGTTGGGAGCAAGAGGCATAGCAATCTGGATGAACCCAGAAGGCCAGATTGGAACCACCAGTGGACTGTGCTTGGCCTGTGCGTTAGAGGTTCAACACCCTGGTAAAAGGCATCTCTTCCTAGCTCTCCAGAAGACTAATGCTCCTAGTCTAAATATGAACTTGAATTTGAGGGTGTCCAGTCAGTTTGTTGTAGCATCAGCATCATCTGCATTACTTCATTCTTCAAGCTGAATTCGTAATCCAGACCCTAGATATACCCAGATTGTTACGGAGTTACATAGCTTCCCATCTTCTAGAAATGAGGGTAGCAAGAGAGGACTTGTGGGAAACAAACTCCAAACAGCACTATTGACTGGCACTCAGAATGATTCATCATGCAAACAGCAGTTATTTTCTCTACCCACCCTGAAAAATGTGCATTTTACAGGAAAACTGAGGCTGTGAAATATTGTTTCCCCTTATTAGAAATTAACATCCATTTTTCAATTTGGGTACAGATTTTGGAAATGTCTCAACACAATAGTATGCACAGTGAATGTGAGTGGATTCAAGTGGGTTTTAATAGCCTCTGGGCTATTGGGGTGGTATATAAATGCAATAAATAAATAATAATAAAATAAACTCTGAGTAAGATTGCACAAGACCCATGGGCTACACATTTTCAGGTCCTCAGGTAGTGGCCTTTCCCTGCTGGGTCACTTCGGTTCCTGTGGTCCAGTATGCCAATAATTTAGCTGGGTCCTTTGGCATGAAACCATTTGATGTAGCACTGAGCCATGGCTTTTTCAGCATGTGGCCCTCCAGGCGTTGTTGGATTGCAGTTCCTCCCAGAAATAGCTAGCATCACCAGTGGTGAAGTCTGATGGAATTTGCAGTCCAGCTACTGGAAGTGCACATGCTCATCACCAGGTTCTTGTGCACTAGCTGAGTTAGTAGCATGAAGCATCTTCCCATTAAGCAAACTAATCTAAAAAATTACAATACTATCATGATGAAATAATGATGAAATAAAAAACAAATCCTGTCCATGATGATTTGGGCAAGAAATAATAAAAAAGAACTCATGAAAAATGAAATCTTGCCTGGTGCGGAAAGTCATGAGATGCTGCCTAACGTGAAAGCTTTGCTAGCACCCACACTCCTCTTTAGTGGAATATTTTGCAAGGTGAATCTACTATTTAACTGTAGAAAAAAAAGAACATGGTTAACTCTGCCACTTTGGTTCTGAAAAAAGAACAGCAGGCACTCTGCCTTGCAAACAATCCTATTATTGTTATGTGCCATCAAGTTGTCTCTGACTTCTGGTGATCCTATGAATGAACACCCTTCAAAATGTACTGGCTTTGACAGCTCTGCTCTGTTCTTGTAAAATCAGGGTTGTGGCCTCTTTTATGGAATTGATCCACCTCATTGTTGGTCTTCCTCTTCTGCCTTTGACTTTATATTGCATTACTGTTACGACCAGGAAGTCTTGTCTTGATGTACCTGAAGTACAATAACCTGCTTCATCATTTCTGATTCTATGGAGAGTTCTGGCTTGATTTGATCTGGGATCCAGTTGTTCATCTTTCCATCAGTCCAGCGCAAACACCAACCCCCACTCCAGCACCATGCTTTAAAAGTCTCAATTTTCTTCTTGTCAACTTTCTTTACTGTCCACCTTTCACATTCGTACATACTGATCAGAAATACTGCGGGTAAACATGGCATTGGTCTCCACTGGAACATCCTTAAACCTGATGATCTTTTCCATTCCTTCATTGCTGCCCTTCCAAGCCTCAACCTTCTAATTTCTTGTGTCCTCTGAAGGAGTTGCAGTAACATCAACAAAAGAGAATGGATATCTCTAAAGGTGATGGGGCAGAGAAACTTTTGAAGGGCAGTTACTGGGCAACAGTAGCAGTTGAAGACAACACTGGTGGAGCATCTTGCATAGACAACAGCAGTGATGTTCAAGCTAACTCTAGTTAGTACTATATGGAAGGAAATGGTAAACCACTTCCAAATCTCTCAGGGTTGTTGTTGCAAGGCTAAAATAGAGTTATGTAAGCTGGTTGACTTCCTCACAAGAGTTAAAAAAAGTGGGATATAAATGCCATGTTGTTGTTGCTGCTGCTACTGCTGCTGTTATTTATTACAGTTGTTGTGAAACTTACAGTTTATGGCATAATTCTCTACATGTTTAGATAGAAAAATGCATTCTACAACTTCCAGCATTCCCCAGCATGTGCATATATATATATATAGTCTAAACATGCATAGGGAATTTTAGCTGGGTGTTCACTTCATGTTCTGCTGGGTTTTCTTCCATTCTCCCTGAACCAGCTGCATGAAAATGGGGTAACATATGATATAAGCAATATAATTCTATACATATTTTGCCAAATGTAGAAGAAGGAATGTCATCTCTTTTTAGTGCACAAGATGGATTTGATTTTTTAAAAAATCATGAACCAGAAAAACTCAGTGGGAGGGAAGCATCTGTCCACTTCTTAGTTACCTTAAACTTCAGAGATATGCACATTTCTAAAACTAATGTTTTTACAGGGCATAGCTAAACTAGGGAATTTACTGTCATGACATGCAGTGATGGCATCCTGGAAGTTGAGCAGTCTCTAGTCAGGAGCCCATGTGCTACCTCCAGGTTCAAAGACTTCTGCACGGAATAGATGGGAGGAGCGATTGTACAACTGTTTGTCTGTAGTTTTCCAGAGGCATCTGGCTGCCCACTGGGGGAAGGCCTCTGGGAAGGCCTCTCCACCTCCATGAGGTGGAGGTTCCATTGAGCTGAATAATACAGGAGCAGGGAGATTGTGATTGGGAAGCCAAGCTCCAGCTGGGCAACAGGAAAACATTCCTGACTGTTAGAGTGGTGGAGCAATGGAAGTAGGAAGTAGTGGGTTCTCCCATGCTAGAGGCATTCAACAGGCAGTTGAACAGCCATCTGTCAGGGATGCTTCAATGTGGAGTCCTGCATGGAGCAGAGCTTGGACCCAGTGGCTTTATAGGCCCCTTCCAACTCTACTGTTCCATGATTTTATGATACTCTATGCTGTCCGGTGGATGGGTACCCAGCATATGCGTGTGTTTGTAATTGGGTGCATGTTCAGTGAAACACGTATGGGGCCCTCACACCATTAGGGCAGGTATCTTTGCCCACTGTCATGCTGTCCCTGGTCTGCTTGCCCAGAAATAATGTGCCCACAGCCTAGTTCTGATCTAGGGCTAGTTTGTCAACCAAAGGATGGCTGTTTGTGACTTCAGTATCCTAATACTCCTTTAAGGTAGCCTTCGCCAACCTGGTGGTCTTTAGAGGCATTTGGACCGCAGCCCCCAGAATTCCCATCCAGCAGGGCCATTAACTGAGGATTCTGGGTGTTGCAGTCCAAATGTGTCTGAAAGGCACAAGGCTGGGGAAGGCTGCTCTAAGCTATTTTGAGTATTAGCCTTTGCTCTCTATCCTAGAACTTGTTCCTGGAGTTCTTGTCGTTTCAAGTAAAATATGTAAAGCGTCTGAATAAAACTTATTGAACCCCCTGAGAATATTTTACATTTCCTTATAAATCTCTTAAGGGACAATTCTTACAAATACAAAGCTCTTTGAAGCAGAGAAGTGTTGGTTGGGTGACATACTAAACAGAAGATATTCCAATGTTACCCTGGGCACCATTTTCCAAGACAGATGGCTATTAATGATGTGCGTAATGCTTTTATATCTGCAGTTATTACATAAAGCAATTTTATACCTCATGGCATGTTAATATAGTTTTTGTTAGTAAAGGGACACATCAGCAGATCATATGGCTAATTCAAACTTAGACTGGCAAATGCTGGTTTAATCAAATGAACTCCTTGCTGGGCTAAAACAATAGGATAGATTCCTCCATCCCACAGAGGAACCATTGTGAAAAGTAACTTCCAGCAGTAAAGCTGAAATTCACCTGCTGATGTCTTAAGTAGAATATTTCTTCAGTAGGTGGATGCACATGTACCCTAATGCGAAGGTGTACAAATGAATAAATATTTGACAAATGCATACCTTTTGAAAGACATGTGCCCAAAATCTATGCAAGATTTCATGTGGAATAAAACGTTCACAGCTGTATGCAGGAGAGAATAAATTAAGAAGTGGGAAAACGAGAGCCTGGACAAAACAGAGCTTCACAAATTTCTCCAGTCACTAAATATAACAAGAGAAACATGCAACAATCAAATCAGCGCATTTGTATATCTAACCAAAATTGTCTCTTCTGACCACACCAGCTTCCCTGGCTACCAGGTCTTTTCCATCACCTGTACCATGGTTCTTTTGATTGGAGATGCCAGGGCACAATCCTGACCTTTCTTTTCCGGTCACTGACTGGCAAAAGTTAATGGAAGTGCAAATGGCAATCATTCTTGTTGGATTTACAACCCCAGAAGGATTGGAACAGCATTCACCTACTGATTTTTTAAAATTCATGTTAGGAGTGTGTGTGTGTGTGTGTTTGTGCACAGCCCATAAACAAGTTTCCAGGCACCTCTGCCACTCTAGAATTTGAACATCAATTGAACAATCCATTGTTGTCAATTAACTAGAACAAATGTTAAACAATGCTGGGGTGTGATTTGGGGGAACATTTCACACATACCTCTAAACTCCCAAATTTCAGCTGAACATTTTCATTTGAGAACTATCAGTTCAGGTTTACACATGATCCAGTTAATGGACTAACTGATGCATTCAAGACCAAATGAAAGCTATGAGCCATCTTCAGGGCCAGTCCCTTGTATAATGCATCACAGTAGTCATATCTCGGAGACATGATCACTCTTATTCCAAAGGTGTACAAGTATGTGCATCTGTCTTCCTGAACTACTTTATCAATATGAGCAAAAGGGGGAATTGCTTGTAAACAGGGAAAAGTGACAGAATACAATGAATTTGCGGAATTTGCCATTTGTCACTTAGAACAGAGGTTCCACCATAAATGACCATCACCTTGGATAGAGGCATAAGGTAAAGGTTCACTGAGGGCATATTGCAAAAGGTGGAAACTGTCTGTAGTAGGTGATGCATCAACAGATGGAAGCTAGGACACTTCACCCACCTGTGTCCTCTCCCATGCGTGTATGTTTGGGTAATTGTGACATAAGCAGCCAGTAATCGAATCATGCCCCACCATCCTCTTTTCTATTTAAATATTTGAGCACTCCAAGCTCACAACGCCAAATGTTGCCTGAGTAACGTGTCAAAGCATTGCCTATTCAACACTGCTATTACTCAGCCAGAGTCCTGGGGAGTCTCCAGCCAGTGGGCCCAACGCAGCCCACAGAGACTCCTCATTTGGCCACCAAGCCCTCTCCCCTGGAGAAATCCCTGCTGCTTTGTCCTTATATCAGAGCGAAGTGTGGTGAGGCAGCAGTGGATGATGTGGGCAATGCTGGGAGAGGAGCTCCTCTCAGTGGCAGCCAAGCCAATGCACATGCCTGACAAAGCTGGAGTGTCATCCATGCTGCACCTTCCCCCCTGGAGAAGGATGCAGTGCAGGTGAAATGATGGAGTGCCCCCAGCCTTATCATTGGGCAAAGCACTCCTGCTGCCACCTGGATCAAGGTGGATTCACTTGGACTGTACCTTTCTGCAACCCGGATTGCATGGTACTGCTGACACAGCCCCAGTCTGAGCTGCACTGCCATTTCCCCAATTAGGAAGGATGCAACATCGATGGGGCGGGTCCAGTTCAGGAAGATGCAGGGTGGCATAGACTATTCCCATTCTCCAGTGCTGATGTGTGCTGCAGCCACCTCCCTGCTTCACATCCGCTACCATGCATGCTTTCAGCTATTGCGGAAAGATCTCTTCAGTACTCTTTATGAACCCTAAACATTTCCTCATTTGAAGAAGACTTAGACTTGGAAGGGCAACAATGAAGATCATCAAGTGTAAGCATGGTCCACTGGAGACTAAGGCCAAGACCATCCGCACTGTGGTATTCTCAATCATGGCATGTGGGTGTGAAAGCTGGACAGTGTAGAAAGCTGACAGGAGGAACATCAATGCATTCAAACCATGGTGCTGAAGGAAAGCATTGCCAATACCCTGGAATGATAGAAAGTTGAACAAGCGGGTCCTAGATCAAATCAAGCCGGAGCTTTCCCTAGAAGCAAATGCGACAAAGCTGGGGCTGGCATTCTTTGGGCACCTCATGAAAAGGCAAAACTCCCTGGAGAAGGCAGTTCCACTAGGAATAGTTGCAGGCAAAAGAGGAAAAGGAAGACTAACTCTGAGGTGGATGGACTCCATGAAGGAAGCCACAACCTGGAATTTGTAGGTGCTGAGTAGAGCTGTCATGGATAGGTCATTTTGGAAGGTTTTCATTCATAAGTTTCCATAAGTGAAAAACAATTTGATGGAACATAACAAATAGCTTTTCCTCTCTGGTTTCTACAGGAAGGGGCAGGGGAAAGTAGTGCAGGTTCCAAGTTTTAAAGGGTCCTTGGGCAAGACGCATAAATGGCCGACCTCCCTCAATGCACTACCTTCTCCCCATCATTGGCACCCAGATGCAGTAGCTCCAGGCAGAGATCCAGCCAGCAAGTGGACAGTCATACTGCTCCCCTTTCTCACCATCAGCACAGCCTGGACCAGAGTACGAGGCAGGTGAACAAGCAGGTTGCAGTGAAGAAGAAGTGGAGGGCCTCCAGAGAGCGCTTGTTGGTGGCCCCCGGTGGGTTGTGTGACCTCAACAGGTGCCCTGCCGTGCTTACCCTTGATGCCAGATGCAGGGAAAAGAAACAGTGTCCTGCATCATGTACAGGAAATATAAGTAACAGAAGCAAGGTTGTGGCAAGATATGCAAACGCTAGAAAAGGTATAGTGTATTCATGGACTATTAAATGCCAGTCTCTCATTTCTGAATTTTCACTAGGATCTGTGAACAGTTACCTGAAAATGGCTTGAAAACATGTGATGCTTTCGTATTAATCAGATTGAACTGTCCTGACCCGGGGAGGGCTGACACGGGGAGAGGAACAAAATGAAATAATACATGACAGAGGAGACACGGTGGGGAAGAAATGGATCTAATACAGGATAGATCTTTCAGCAGCATGCCGCTTCTTATCCTGTATAGACCCCAAAATTCCAATACGGAAATTAAAATTATGGAGATAAATGCTTCTTTTAGAGGAGGCTTTCATTCAAGAGATGAAATGTCTTTATTTATTTTTTTTCACCTTCCAGGTATAATTTTGAAGGAAATTCAGTTTGGGATCAAGTAATTTTGCCCATATTACAACATTCTGTTTGAAAAATAATAATAATAATCTCAACATAATTACAGCAGCTCTCTGAGTTTTTTTTAGTGTGTGTTTGTATTTAATAGCATTATCCAAGAGTGATGTATTTACAGAAAACTTCCTCACAGCCATGTACTTAACGCATTACCTTTTAAATGCAATGTAAACACAGTATAATTATGTCCCTGCCTGTTGAAATAGATGTCTTTGGGCAGCAGCACATTAGGGATGAGGGTTAGCTTGAATGAAATAATCTTTTGTAAGGGTGCTTCTGGATAGAAGGAGTTTAGCAGACCTTGAACAAGCATTTCTGGCAACTGGAGTCTGCTTAAAGATGGTGGCAATCCCTGCCACTAGTCCAAATGAGCAAGCAATGATCAGCACAGATGGCGCACTGACGGCCAGTGCCAAACCAGCTACTGAAAAACCAGTATTCTATTTCTGTCCACGCTCCTTTTTCAGATTTCCGAGTCTCCAAATGTTTAGGCGAGGGGCACAAACCACATGCTAGGAGCCACATGTTCACCCCACAAGGCATTCACCTTGGCCTCTCAAGTGTCTGCTCCATCTTCATTGAAGAAGTTGTCTTCCTTGGCCTCACCCATGTCCTGCTCCCTTCTTGGAGCAGAGTTGGCTGCAGAATACAGGACTGTATACCCCCGTGAAGTCGCGGCTCAGCATTCGCGACCTCAGTCTTTCGTGGAATTTTCTGTGCGGCGGCTTGCTTGCAAGAAGATCATTTTCTCCGAGTGAGTCCAAACCGATCTCCTTGTGAGCAAGCCTTGCTCACAAGGAGATCGGTTTGGACTTACTCGGAGTAAACACTATCTTTATACGCCCGCCGCCCGGCCCGGCCCAGCCCACACCCCCCACCTGCACTGCCTTGGTGGCCCACACCCATTGGCGACACCTTTCAACTGGCCCCCTGTTCAGAAAGTTTGAGGACCCCTGTTCTAAGGCGTCTGGCAATGAACACAATGAACCCTTTACCACATTCAAAATTCACAGCTTTTCACAATTCGCGGGTGCTCTAGGAATGCAGCCATCGCGAATTTCAGGGGACTACTGTAATACAGCAGCATCTCTGCAGGCATAGCCCCTGTAACTTGTGAATCTGGATCCTGAATGTGAGGATCATGATATCTAAGGAGAACCAGCTCCTCAGTCAACCCAAGAGACTGGTAACCTTTTGAGGTCTTGTGTTGGCTTGGAAAAAAACCTATGGTTGAAGAAGCTTTTATTCAGAAGTACCTTTAATAAACAATGAGTTGCTCAGTTGGAGATGCTACAAAACATCTGGAAAGATTGGCAATGCAGGGATGTCATTGGATACTGTCATGCCTATGCAATTATTGGACAATAGCAAAAATATTTATACAGATATGTGGCTTTGAACGAAGTTTGCAGGACAGAAAGGGACAGGAGGAAAACTGACCACATCTCTGTCTTCTGTTCTCAGTGATCAGTTGGCTTTTTCCCTTTCCCATTCTTCTGAGACTTCCCCCTGCTATAGGAAGGGCAGAGATGCATGATTTACAGTTGCCTCAGACTGGAATGCCTGGTTGGGAGATGCTGGGAAGAAAACTTTTTCTTTTTTCCATGAAGAACCATGGAGTCACTAAAAATAATTAATTGAGGACACCACACAAGTATGAATGAATTCCATTACATAATTAATTCCATTAATTACTTTGACTGTAGGTTCTTAATTTTAATATATACCATACATTATTATAACATAGTGAAATATCTAGCAAGATTGGGCAACATGTTCCTGTGCCTTGTAGCTCTGGCTAGTCAGGTTGGGCTGCCCCCACTCGAAGATGGAGAAAGGTGAGGACATGTTCCTGATCTTTCTACCAGGGCAACAGAGTTTACGGGAGTCAGTGGCATGGGTTAGGGGGTCCTCTGTCAAATTCATCCCCTTTCGAGGAAGATTTAGTTACAGATAAACTGGGTTAAGGGTATTTATTGTACCCAGCCACTCAGCATTGAAGTCTGTAGAAGAGCATAAGAAAAGCACTGCTGGATCAGACCAAGGGAACATCTAGTCCAGCATTCCATACACATGGTGGGAAACCAGCTGTCCAGAGGAACCCTCAAGCAGGATGGGTGCAAGAGTTCCTCCTGCCCAAGAACCTCAGCAACAGGCAAGCCACCTCTGGTAAAAGAGGCAGCACATACCCATCAAGGCTAGGGGCCACTAGCAGCCTCCTCCTCTGTCATGAATCTGTCCAATCCCTTTTGAAAGCCATCCAGATTGGTGGCCGCCACTACTTCCTGGGACAGCAAATTCTGTAATTTAACTATATGCTGTTCTGTCTTCTGTTTTCCAAGAAGGGGTGGGAGGTTAAAAAATGTGTGTATCAATTTTCTCCCCAGCTTTTAAAAGTACTGATCTTTTTTCCACATGCCCTCTGGAAAGGCAGAATGGTAGCAGAGAGAGTCTTGTTGGAGGAAGAGCAGGGCAGGGAGAAGCTTAGTATCAGTACAGTATAGATGTGGGTGGAGTGAAGGGGTTCTAGAGGGCAGGAAAGGGAAAAGGAAACTACCTTTCCTTTCCACCCACTCAAAACCTATCCCTGTAGTACAGGAAAATAAATGCTTTTAAGGTCATGGCATACTTCACTCTGGCAGAGGCTGAAGCAAGTGAATTCCATCCCTTCCCTCATTTTTCCTGGCCATTTGTTCTTGCTCAAGTACATCTTCTTGATGTACTTGGCATGCCTGTGGAGACCTGGAATACAGAGGAGCTACATTTTGCCATCCTTCTAGTAGGCACAGAGCTACCATGCTTGCTGTTAGAGTCAGTAATAGCATGTTCTAACATATACAACCTGGTCTTACCTGCTATACCTGGTGAGTTTCCCTGCCTCCCCCCAACCCCGGAACTTATGTCTCTACCAAATAAACTCATAATTATTTGCATTGTTCCAAGACTGTCAGCTCTTGTCCTGATGAAAGAGGAAATAAAGGTGGATTTGGTATTTTGCTCTTTAAAATTCATTTAAGAACCTCTACATACATCAGTGTGACAATGTATCGATCTATTTTTAATATTTAAACTTTTATTTGATTTTTACTATCTTTCAACAAAATCAAACATCAGCAAAAAAGCACTGAGAATACAAAACAAGAATAGAACCTCAAACACATAAACAGAGAAAAGGGGGGGGGGACCACAAAACCACAAAACAACAATATATAGATACACAGTAATGACAAGAGATACATTGAATTGGTCTTGACACTATTACTGGTTGTCTGTCTGTCTATGCTCACACACATGGATACAAAAGTGCAAAATTCATGTTCCACATCACTAATATAGGTTGGGGTAGATTGACCACATGTTATAAGGAGAGTTGAGATGAAGTTGTCCTCAGTAGTCTGTTCTCTCATAGGATGCCAGTGTTCTGAGGTCTCAGGCCATGGTGTGGTTGAGGGGGATGATATGTCTGTCCATCCCACTAGTATGAGTCTCTTAGCCCCCATGAGAGCTCTTACAGTCCACTTGCAGTGGCCGAAAGAGAGCTTCCAGGAAGCGGGAATGCCATTCAGCAATTCATTGACATCTTTAAACAAGAACTGTCTTCCTTGGCTTCTGTTTCTGCATACTGAACCAGAGGGACAAGAAACATTTATTTTGGACATATTCGAAGAATCAGGAGTGAAGCAACAGAGGAAGCATCATCTCAGCCATGGGCTCCTACTTTCATGCTTGGTGTCTGGTTTGCAGAACTGTGGCTACTTCATTCAGTTCAGGCTCAGCACTTTTTCCAACTTTACAAATCCTTTTGTTAGGTGCAGTACTGGAATGCTGGACAGTATTCTTTGTCTGGGGGCATCATTTATTTGTGTAAGGGCAGCATGATTTTGGTGGTTTCATTGTCAATTCCTTTCCTAATTTGCTCCAGTGTATTCCACTGCATCACCAAGCTCTCTTTCTTGGTGAGTCACTAATTTAGATTCCATCAGGTTATATTTGGATTTTTTGCCCCAACTTGCTTGCTTACATTGGACTGTTTCTGCCATTTCAGATGCCCTTTTTCTCAGTTTGGAGAGATCCTTTTGGAGATCATCCTTTTTGTTTTAACCACCCTAAATAATTTGTTGCCATTAGCAATCTTGGCTACTTCACTGCTCACATTTAATTCCATACCTAATTCCACTTGAGCTGGAACAAGCTTTGAGATAGAACTCAGAGAGGTTCAGGGAGTTCAGATTTTTCTGATATGTGCATCTCTAGGCCCATGTGGGATCCAGAAGCACACTAGGATTAGGAGATGAAGATGGCAGCCCTGACAGTACAGCTTCACTCTGCAACATTGTGTCTACTCTGGAACAAGTGTTTTTAAAAAGAAAAAATACAGTTGTATAGAAAGAGGTCATTACCAGTGTCCTCTGGCTGTGCTTGGAGTTCCGACCCTAATGACACCACTGCAGGTTTGCATAGCATCAAAAACTTGATACATATCCATATGTATGGGTAGCAAAACTACATCAAACTTAATTGGACAACCATCTTCCAAAGAGATACTGGAATAGTGTTGAAAACATCTCAAATATAATGTGTATCTTCATGATACAGTTGGATCCTTCCAGCCTTCACCATTCTGTTTTTCTGTTATGCTGAAGTCCTAAGATGGTCTGAATGCTCAGCTTATCAATTTGTGAATGAGCCAGTTGGATAAGGCTCTTAATGTCTCTTAAAGGTGTTTGAAATTTCTACTGCCACAGAGCATTTCCCTCTTCATCCCGTCTGTTATACAAGTGCCACATTTGGCATGCTTAGGTCTCCATTCTTCATATCCTCTGGGGCTGGGCATTGCAGTGAAAGATCAGTAATGACAGGTGTTAAGTTGTTTTACAGGGACATATTTCCATCTTCATCAGTGAACGACCCGATTAGCTTCCAAGGAAAGAGAGCCTTCCCCAAAACGTGTTTTACAGCCTTCTAGGAAAAGATATTGTGCACTGATGCAAATAGGCTGACTTGGATCTCAATGTACTGGTATCTTTCTCCTTTCTAAAATGGACTAAGCCTATCAGGGATCACATAATGATGACAACTTCAATTTTTTTTTGAAGAAAATCATTGCATGTGGATGGCTTTTAGTCCCACTGTAAAATATTGCAGAAAATGATTGCAAAGATGATTGACTCAGCCCTAATTTGGGCAAGACACCTTTCACTTATCACACTCAGATTTTTTTTAACCAGACAAATGTTGAAACATATTTCATGCCAAACAAATGAAATTATGAGAGCAACAGTCATAATGATTTCATTATAATTATTTCTTAGTCTAAGAAGAACAGATTCTGGCATTTTCTGCATCTGTGGTAGCCAGTTTTGAGGAGTTGTTGTTTTCAATTTAGAGACAGAAAATTGTGCATGATAGTTTACTTTTTTTTTCCGGCTAAGCTGAGTTGTCATAAGTTTTGATTTTTGTGGAAGTGTGTTTGGACAGGGGAAAAAAATAATCAAGATATATAGTTTCATCTCAGCTCTATGTTAAAGTGAAAATAGCCCCCTGGCCTCACATTTGATTACAGGACTATGGTGGGACAACATTTCCTGAGTCAGTTTCTGACCCCACCAGGCTCTGTTTATAACATTGCACAATTTTGATGAGTTGTAGATCTCCCTGCATCACGACTTATTTTTGCTATCTTTTGGATGCAGGTTCATCTTCTTAGCCCTTTCTGATCCCAGACATCACATGGCTCACTTACCATCACTTGAATAATGATTTACTGGTGTTCAAGAGGCAGTGATCCCCTGCTAGCCCTTGAGATATGACTGGAAGATATTACTGATGGGGTTGACCCCTGTGTAGAATTTGTTATGGAAGGAGAAGGTGGGAAAGTTCCCTTCCAGCACCCAATTCATCCAGGTAAACCTGGTTCCAACCTTGTGTGTGCTGTTGACTATTCAAATTATACCATCATCATCATCTCCATCTCCAAAAGCCTCATCATCTTCTCCATCAACTTCCTAAACATGTGTATCACTAGTTTGGCCCTTAGTAGTAGAGGATAGAAATTTGGAGTGAGGAAAAGAGTTTCATGTCAAAGTTCCAGAGCTAGTATTAGGATATATTGAAGTTACAATTGTCCAAAAATAGTGTATGCTAAGGACATTTTTTTCTTGCCTTTAAATGTTCTGAGAAATAATTTGATCTGAAACTGAGAACATTGCAAGCGTTCCCCTTGGCTGTCCCCAAACAGCATCCCTCTCTGACAAGAACATCTTCTCCCTCTTAATGGCCTTCCCTTTGCTGGAGAAAGGAAGGGGAAAGAAGAAAGGATGCAGCAGTTCTACAAAAGGGGCTGCTGATTTTCCAGAGTAGGAAAGGGTAGCTGTTCCCAGCCAAGGCTGAGTTAGCCTACTGTATTGGTGCAGGGAATTTATTTCACAGTTGCCGCCTGTGTGTCATGCCGTGCACTACAGCTCCCTTCCCCATGGGACCTACTCACTCTCTTTAATCTGCACACAACAAGCTGCAGTTCCATGCAGCTCCATGCCTTTTAAGACAGGGAGTACAGAAAAGCAGCGAAGGGAAGAAGCTGCACAAAATGAACTGATGTTGGCCATTTAGGTATTAAAGATGGCATGGGCAACTTGTGGCCTTCTAGGTCATTTGGATTACAACTTCCATTAGCCCCAGCCAATGGTGAAGCATGATGGAAGGTCAAAAATGCCTGGAAGGCCACAAGATGTCAATTTCCTAAGCATGAGAGAGGTGCCTAAAAGCTAGCTGCAGGCTTGCTGTCTCAACAGGGCAGCGATGGGGCTGAAGACACATCAATCATCCCTGGCCTTGCCCATGAGGACCAGCTATTTCTCTGAGGTGCAGCCCATGCAGTGGGAGGGAGGTGTCTTCAGAGCATGACCCCCAACCTGGATCTAGCTTGCTGCCCTGCAATTATTCTGGGGGAAGTTCTCATCAAGGCAGTTGGGGACTTTTCTGCTCCATACATTTCTGATACTAAGGCCTAATCTGGGGCAAGAAGCCCAATCTCCAATGGCCGATCTAGATCCCTAGCATCACCACCCCACCCGCTGCTTCACAAGAAAACATCCTGCACTCCAGGCAAGCCATGTGATGTTGCTTGGCCCTGATATATTTAAGGAAGGGTCTCCAACCATTTAGGACCACTGAGCATATTTGAAAGTTGCTTTGGGTACCATCACAAAATGGCTTCCATAGAGGACATCACATAATGGCCTCCATGAGCAAGACAAGTAATTATCCCAAGAAATTGAGTCTAAGCAGAGGAGGAACCTGAATTTCAAAGCCAGTCTATACAGTCAACAAATGAAATACTTGATTACTTCTGAATAGGCCTTAACAGAGATGCTCTGGTCATCCTACCCACATGCACACATCTTTCCCTAGCCACCAAAGGAAAGGAAAATACTCCCAGCCCCAAAAGGAAAGGATAAGTTTTCCATACCTCCATCCAAGGTTCAGCTACTCCCTCCTCCTATTGTTACGTTTTTATCTCACCGCACCTTTCTTCTTCTTGCAAGAAATCCAAGGCGGCTTACAAGGTTCTCTTCCTTCCCATTTTATCTTCAGAACAACAAACTGTGAGGTAGGATAGACTGGGAGTCCATGACCAGCTCAAAGTCAGTCAGTGAACTTTATGGCCAAGTCGAACTAGAACTTAGGTCTCCTGAGCCCTGATCCACCACTATAAGTACTATATCACACTGGTTCGCACCATAATGAGCTATAGGAGGAGAGGGAGAAAAAGAGCAAGGGTAGAGGATGGGGCTGGGTAGAAACCAGGAGGCAAAGCGCTGGCTGAGACGGATAACAAAGATCAAGGCTAAACGAAGAAAGAAAATAAGGAATGAGGCCAAAGGGGAAAGAACTGTGTGCATGGAAGATTTGGAAGGACTGGGAAATAACTTTTTCTTTCTCTTCCTGCCAGTTAAACAGTTGTTTCAAGAACAGAAAGAAGAATCTGGCACCTTAACATTTTTTCTATTATTATTATTATTATTGTTATTGTTATTGTTATTATTATTATTATTATTTCATTCTCCATTTCCGGTCATGTATTATAATTCTATATCACTCAAGAGCTTATCTGGGTGGTTCACAATGATGAAAACCTTAAAAAACATTCCCAAAACTGTTTACATGCAAATATATAAACAGGCTGCACATGGAGATACATATGCACATTTACAACAATTTTAAACAGCCAAAAATAAGAAAAATCCCGGGCCTGATTAAGAAAAAATACAGTAAATTAAAAATAAAGTTTTGAGGGAGTCGAGGAATGGAGAGATTTGCAGGTGCCATCAGAAGTCTGTGCCTTCCCCACATGGGGTACCCTGATTTAATTCCAGTAGGGCTGGGAAAGAGGCTTACTGGGAGCCCTGGAGTGGTACTTTCAGTCATGTAAATAATGCAGAAACCAAAGGACTGACCTGCTAGATGGCAGCTTTCTTGGCCATTTCACATTGTGTAGGACACGTCTCAAAGCAAATGTGCATTGATGAGGGTTGGTACATCTGAGCTTTGTTCACTTCTGCAATATGTGAAGGGAGCGCTAGCTCCAGCTGGAGCTCTGCTCATCTCCTTCATGGGATAAGGCAAAAGAGCAAAATAGGAAGCCAACAAAACACTGCCTTGTTGCTTCCTGCCAGGTACCAAGTTCCATTTTACCACTGAGCTTCTCCTCTTGTGCTTTATCGTATTACCTTAATGCTTGTTTTGAATCTTGGTGCTTGAGCGAAGATGAGAATAGTATTCTTTGCAGCTCATTCTCCTTGGGTTGGGGTAAAAGCGTGGTGATATCATTTAGTCACAGCCAGCAATTCACTTAATTAAGTCTGATTATGGGTTGGAGCTCTTGTGAAAGTTGAAAGGAGAGGTAGTGACTTGGGAGCACTGAATGAATTTGCAAATTTAACTCCATCTGCAGAGTTCTCACCTGTATAAGGTTCAACATGTCCCAGCTCAGTCATAAGACATCAGAACATTTTAGCATTGCCACCTTCCAGGCAAAGAGCTCCCCCTGCCCTCATGCCACCCACTGAGTGCTTATTAGGGCTTTTAAAACAAGATAACCAGATCAAATCAGGGAGTAGATGAGTATCTCACTGCTGTTTTTCTTATTTCTTCTCTCAGTAGTCAAGTGTCCAGGATAACATATATGGGAGTTAAATTTCAGCAATTTCTGATCAGGAAAGGTTTGAAACTTATAGATTTCTTTCTATCCATATACATTAAATCACAATAATGTGGGTTACAGGAAGCCAGATTCTGGCTGAACATCAGGAAAGGATTCCTGGCTGTTACAGCAATACAGCAAGGGAACTATTTACCTAGAGAGGCTGTGGGCTCTCCCACACTGGTGGCATTCAAGAGAGAGCTGGAAGCCATCTCTTAGGGATGTTTCAACCTGGAGTCTTGCCCTGAACATGAGGTTGGACCCAGTGGCCTTGCTGGCTCCTTCCAGGTTTACAGTTCCATGATTCTATGATTGACTAATCCTCACAACAGTTTTTCTAACTTGATGCTCTCCAGCGATGTTGGAATGAAATTCCCATAATTCTTAAGCTATATGAACTATAAAAGTATGGTGAAACAATTCAGTCACAGCTAGCAATTAGGGTTAATCAACTCTGATTTATGGGTTGGAGCACTCATTCAAGCTGTGGGGAAAGGTAGGTTGAGAGATTCCAGTTCAAATATCAAGCTGTTTCTCTTTGGGATACTGCAATGTCAAACATGGGGCACTCTTCTCTAGTCAATGTTGATGTGCTCCACCAGAAATAAATTCTGGCTACAGGTGTTTGGGGATCTTGATGAAATACAGAAACACTGGTACTTCCTGTCTATATCAACTTCCTGTCAATTGGTCATACTTCTATAACAATCTACCATTCTTATACAGGAAGGGGAGAAACTTAATAGATGAGGTACCCAGGGTGGATCATTTCCTGCGGCCCTAAGTAAGGATGTTTGAGAAATTCTTGTTGATTCCTATTTGGCCAGAATTTACCCTGTTTGTACCTTTCAGAACCAAACATGCTCTGAACATCTTCATTCTGTTCCATGCTCAAAGTAGGCACATTTATGAATTTGTGATGTGATTCATAAAAAAAATCTGTGTTCAAAAATATGTAGACTTGAAAAATGCTCATGAAATGTATCACTTTGAAAAAACACAAAGGCATTTAGTCAATGGGAAACGCACACATTTCAAAACAATACATGCCTTTTGAAAAGGGTTCCCAAACCTATGGACACAAGGAACCCAAGCTCACAAGCTCATGTGGCTGCGAATCTGAGCAAGCCCCAGGTGAAACTTGGAGAATTGGGATGTGCTCAGTTTTTGTTGATTTACACATAGGATGGCGACAAATCTATCACAGTATGGATTGATCTTACGCTCACTTTCCTGGGTAGCTAATCCCACTCTCATCCTGCACTGCCAGCAATTTTTGAACCAGGAAGTAATTCCCCTAGTTCTGTTATTTATTTTATTAGGATATTTCTAACCCGTCCATTTCTACAAAATGGCTTTGGATGGCTTACAATAAATATCCAATAAATACAATAGCAAAATAAAATGTGACTGATAAAGAAAAACTGCATTATTTTTTTAAAACTTTAAAGTATTGAGTGAATAAAAAGGTTTTAACCTGGTGCCAAAAAGCACCATCAGCACCAGGCGAACCTCTCTGGGGAGCGCATTCCGCAGAGCAAGCCTTCCTCTAGGTGTTCACTCGCTTAACCTCCTTCAAGGAGGGTTCCTGGAGCAGGGCCTCTTCTGCAGATCTTAAGGGGTGGGAGGGTGTACGGGGAAAAAGACATTCCTTCAGGTGTCCTGGTCCCAATCCATTTAGGGCTTATTTCCATTGATTGTTGATGTTACCATCCCACATTGCAATCCTATGCAAGAAGAAAGAAGTCCTACAATTCTTTCTGCAGCCAGCATGGGTGCCCAAAACATGCATCAGGACTGTGCCCTAATTTTATTTGTTCTGTTTGATCAGCCATTGCTTTTTCAGGAAACAGCAATGATGCAACTTCTTGCATAGTAACCCAATAATAAACTCAAGTTCCTTCTGACTGCCAGTTGGCCAATGGAGTTGAAGATGTGGAAAGCCTGTACAAAGTTGTCAGAAATGTTCATTTCCCTTTTTTATCTGAGGCATGTGAATAGGCAAGAATCCTGGAGTATAAAGGGGAAGACCTCATTTAAAACAACTCCTGCTGCATCATCCTGTTTGTAAAGCAACTGATAAACTGGCATCAGTGCATTTTAATCTCTCTCCGTTTGACCATGCATTGCTCTTAAACAAGACCTACATTCCTTCTTCTCTGTAGCATTAAATGGGAAATAATAATGTGCTCCAAAATAATTAAAACCAATCCAGCTCGCGACTGAAATGCCTTGCTGATGTGATTAGCCATTTGAACATGTTCCTGCAGGCGCCACTGTCAAATACTGAAAGGTTAAAATGTGGCATGTCCTCCTTTCTGAGACTGCTTGCTTTAAAGCTGGAGTAAAAAGGTTGAGTTATGTTTTTAGTAATGGTAGACCAAGCGGCACTCTGAAATTAATGAGTTCAGAGTTCATTAGGAGTCTCCCATTCACGTACAGCGGGCCTCTTGTTTCTGCAGCGAGGCTATTCATTGCCTTGATGAGGCACAGAATGCTGTCAGCCTTTTTGCTCCATTTCCCACCCACCCCCACAGCTGACATAGGGCCCATTTTCCCATTAGCACTGAGCACGGTATGGTGGGAGGCTGGATGCGGCTGGGTTGCTTGGATTGTTCACTGATACATCATGGCATCTTCACACTGTATGAATTCACAGAAGGTTGCTTAATTAAAGAAGAACAATAATGATTCGGAGCAATAGCTGTTGCTGAGTGGGGGAGCAGATTTTTAGTATTAATATTTGTTGGAGCGAGGTCCTTAGTGAGTCATAGGGCGTATCCTTTGGATATGGAATGTCCCAGATGAGTTCCAGTAGCTCAGCCCAAAGACCCCTGCCTGAGACCCCCAGGGAGCCTCAGCCATGCAGAGTCAGACAGTCTTTTCCAAGCAGGTACCTTCCCAATAGTCATGATGGCTGGAGCAAATGGGAGTTGTGATCCAACATATTGCAAGGATACCATGTTGTGGAAGGCTGGGTTAGATGACCCAGTGATAGGGTCAATAAAAGGCAACTTTTTATATCCATAGCTGTTCCATTACAAAGGAAGCAAACAATCACAGTTTTTCCTTGAGCAGGAAATAAAATATATTTTCCTCATAGCTATTACAGTCTTGAGAATGTAATCCTGTCCTATAGAAGCTTACCTGGAAAAGGCCTGTTTAACCCAACAGCAATTACGTGTAAGTAGACAAGCAACAGATTGCAAAGTTAAATGCTTTGAAAATAACAATGCAGTTGCTATCTTAAATGCATTGGCCTGTAAGTAAACCCCGCTGAATGTCAGAAGCACAGTTTTGATATATAGGATTGCACTGCAGAACAGGAGACCTATCCAGTCCAGATCTCTGTCTTCCAGAAATTCGAATGGGCTTAATTTTTCTTGAATTGTATTTCCATTTCTGTCTCCCTTCCCTGCACCCAATTAATTGCATCCCCACATTATCAACTAAAAGAGGGACCATATTTTGGTGAGTGAGGTTTCAACTTAAATAGCATTTGATTTCAGTTTAGGCCTTTGCATCCTTTGAGCAATAGTAAGCATATTAATTTTTCATGTTTGGTCCTTTGGCTCACAACAACATCCTTTATGTGTCCTGAAAGTATAATTAATGAGTCTAATAGGAGCCTGTAGCCCACCAGTTTTTTAATTTACATCAACAGCTTTTAAAATCCTTTGATGTATTGCAGCCCATCACCTATACCTCAGAATACATTAGCTCCAACTATGAATCAAGAGCATTTAATTTCATTTTATTTCACTATTGTTTAAAACAGGGATGGACAATTTCCAGAGATGCAGGGACCATTTTCACCCTGCAGAGTTCACCCCCATCCTCTGTGGGTTACAATCTTTTGATTATGTCTCTAGAGCACTGCAAATCACCAAAAAGGTCATATTTATCTGGTTTGCAAGATGAATTTAAGCCCTTTTAAGGCTCTGCAGCAGTTATGGAGCCCTGACAGCCAGTGTGGTATAGTGGTTAAGAGCACTGGATTGGGAATCAGGAGATCTGGGTTCTAGTCCCCGCTCAGCCATGAAGTCCACTGAGCGACTTTGGGCCAGTGAATGTATTTTGGCCCAACCTACCTCAGAAGGTTGTTGCTGTGAGAATAGAATGGAGAGGAAGAAAAACTGGTAAGCTGTCTTGGGTTCTTTGCTTAGAGGAGGAAAAGGTATAAATGCAATAGGATAATAGTAGTAGTAGGTCAAATCTAACTTGCAAACAAGCTAGATTTGACATTTTCACATCATTTTCAGTGTAGGTTTGTCTAAAGCAGGCATTTGATTCTTAGAGAGGTTTATAGCTTTGTTTATTCTCACTGCCTGGCTGATGGCATTTTAGCTATAGGTATGTGGCTATAGTGGGTAGTAGTTTTGAGTAGTTTTCAAATTGTAGGGCTAAATTTTGCAATGTCCTTCTTAGTTTTGGTTGGTTGGTTGGTTGTAAGACAGTCTTGGGGACATATTTGGCAAATATAGTAGAAATTGGCCTGAGACTTGTGGAATTAATCAAGAATCCCTCATTCCTGATCCAGGATTATCAATAGTATGAACATGCTTTAGATTTTGATAGTTTTGAAATATGGTTACTAGTCCTGCATTTAAAAGGTAGGGTAGATAGGAGTGAATTCAATGTTCAAAGCACCTTGTTTTAAGAATTGCTGCTTGTTCTTAGATTTACTTTGCTTAGAATGTGCTTGAAACTACTCCAGCATCAGCCCCAGGTTGTATAAGGTATTATCAAGATTGGTGGTTTGGAGACAAGCTGGTCACTGGCAGACAGCTACGTAGGCTGAGCAGTTTGAAGGCTGTTCACCGAGTCCCTGGACAGCTGAGTTGCAAAATCCCAGGGACCAGTCCAAAGCCAGTATCTCTTGGTTCCCTGCATGTGTAGATAACTGTAATGCCGACTTCTGGACACCCACAGTAGTGGCACTGAAGTGCAGCTGAAAGCTAGTGGCCACCAAGAGGGTACAGAAAGTAAGGTAACTGGATTCTTCTTCCAGAGTCTCTGGCTTGAGATGTTTTGGTTAGTAGTGGGGAGCTTCAGACTCGTAGACAAATCTAGACTTCTAAGGTTACTGAGAAGGTCATGCTAACTATCCCTGGCTGCACCCTTTGGCATTGATATTCTCTCTGTCCCTTTATCAAGCATATTGTAAAGTCCTCACTTAATTGCATTGTAGAAGGAGGGTGTTTATGCTTCCAGATTTTGTACAATTAGTATTTTAGTTGTCAAAAGGGCACAGCAAATCCATCACCACTTTCAAATGTTAGTTTCCATGAAGCAGGTAAATAATTTAAAAGAGTGTGTACATCAGTGAATATTAAAGACTGTTCCAGGATAAAATTCATCTGTGTAATATGCAACTACTGGATTTTGCCAAAAATATATGCATAAAAGAAGTGTTAGCAGTCTTGCATCACCAGCAATTAGCTAAATTAGACAATCCTTTCTTAAAGAGAGCTGGTGTTTCACTGCCATGAAACAAATATTTTTGCTGAATAAGATGTAGATACGGCTGATAAACACCAAAGCACTGATATATTGATTTGGCATTTTGTGGTGACCTACAACAGTTTCTCAAACTTCCCAATGTGTCCACAGGCGTCCCTTCCCTTATGTTATTTGCAGACAGAAAGGTCCTAATTCTACAGGTCAGAAGACAGTGTGGAGCAATCCTACAGTCTTTACCTTAGTTAATTTTCAGTCTTAAGGAAAAATATAGAAGCCGCACTAGGAAAACACAGGAGGGTCGGAAATAGAAGTTGTCTAGATCCTCTGTAAAATTCTGTAAAAAGGACAAAGCGTTGTGTATGGGTGGGGGGGGGGGATAGCCTCACTGGGAATCATATTTGCATATTCCATTGATTTTTTAAAAATATCACATGGTGACTCTTTTGCCTGGAGCAAGAATGTGGTGAATGCCTTTGTGAGCAGGCTTTGTGGGTGGGAAATATTGGAAGATACAGCTTTCTCTGCTGCTCAGTCCGCCCCCCATCCCATCCATGCAGCCAGCCCCTTAGCTGTGCGATTCCATTGCCCGAAGTGCTGTGGGAAAGCTTAGCTTCTTCACATTTGGGATTGGGAGCAGGAGATGCCTCTTTCCCTTTCCCTCATGCAACACACGTCTTGACCCGGCCCTGGTAAAATCTCACGTGGGTTGGCTCCCTTTCTTGAAACAGCGATGGGAATGTTGGTAGCCTATCCCTAGATTTCCAAAGAGCTCTCCAATCAAAAAGGTAGCGTTCTTTTCCACATTGCAGAGTTCATGTTGCTTCCATGGCATGCCGTCACAGAAAAGGGGACAAAGGAAGCAGAGCTTTGAAATACAATGTCTCAACATTTCTGTGAGCTGATCCGTGCCTCTTGCCTAACCATGTTCTTGGTACCAAGATACATCTTTCATCTTGGTTTCCCCCGCTTTTTTTTAAATTTTTTTGGTACCTTGTTTCCTTCTGCTGTTATTTTATGCATGAGATGTTCTTTTCTTTCCAGCTTTGTGCCTGGCTGACTGTTTCAACTTAAAAGTTCCAGGGTTATCCTTGATTTCAGTGGGGTGGGCCAGGGGACAGCATGAGTGTGTACGGCATGCATTTTGTAGAATGTCACGGAACTGTGCTCGTTTTAAGAGAGAAAAAGAAATAAAATGCTGTTTTGCTTTGTGCTTTAAAGTGCAAGAAATACATGACATATGGAAATGGTTTTGTTGATGGCCTTTGAATTCATTTCTGAAGCATTAAAGCAGAATTACTGGCTATCCAGTGCGCTCAAAGAGAAGGGTAGCCTGCACCATCCCCCTGCAAAGTGTGATTAATCTTCTAACTCTTGTAAATACTATCTCCATCCTGGGCATGGAATTATATTAGGTCTTAATTCTTTTATTCTTAAGAACCAATTGTATGTTAATACCTTGGCTTGCTGAGGCTCTAATCAACTCCATGAAAGGAACCCTTCTAATATCTGGGTTTTAATCCCATTTTGGTACCTCTTATTGTTAATACGTGTGACAGCAGGTATCCAAAGGTCTGAAAGAACTATTCTGTCATGAAATTAATGAATGAATGAATGGATGAACTGAACAAAACCCAGCCTATGCTTCTCACTGGAAAGCAGTAGCGACCGTAAACAACTGGATTTACAAAATTCACTTTGCATTTCACAAAATAGGTATTTTGAAGGAAACACCGGTGCCCTTTTTTCCCAACCAGAAATCTGCACATCACAACTAAGAAGTAGACCTTGCCCCCTTTATTGTTTTACTTTTTAGAAATGCATAATTAGATTAAGTAATTAAAACAGTCTATAGTCATTTTCCCACAAGGCTGGCAAGTTTTAGTTTGTGAGTGTTGTTGATTTTTAAATGAAAAAAATAATTATCATACTGGATGATCATTCAGTGTTTTTAAATTTAATTTATAGGGTGCATTAGTTCTAGTAAATAATATATCTATATATATATATGCCATTTATATTATATTGCCAGTAAGGCACATTTTGCTGGAAAATCCTTTTTCAAGATAAAAAATTGCTACTCCCCTTGAATGTTTTTCTATAAACGTTCTTGCAAGTTTAATATTGACTATTTTTTCCTCAGTCTTGTATATTCTTGAATTGTCTTTTTCCTCCATTTTCTCCGTTCTCAATCCTAGGTCCCCTAACAAAGAAACAGACAGATGATTTAGGTGATAATGAAGGTGCGGAGGATGAAGGTATTTTTTTTACCGCCAAACTGATTTGCATGACAAGGATCCCCTTGAAAAATCTTTTTTCTCCCCTCTTTTTTTTTTTTTGACTTCTTGTCTTCTTTTGAAGATTTGTTTTTTAATTCCCATTTTTTGATGTGTTTTGTCTTCTTGCTTGTTACATCTTTTATTTTTTCTTAAAAGAAAGAATGTTGTTAAGTTCTTACGATAACCGTGTTTAAAAGAAATGGAGAGCATTTTACTTTTGTTTCCTTGGAACGAAAACTTGCTGTGTTGCATCCCCACTTTTGACTGAATTTTGTCCATAATAACTAACACACTTTGGAAACAGTCTCTCTGTACACCTTCTTGCATGTTTTCTAACCTCTATTTCAATATCTATTTCACTCAGTACAAAGATGATGTGTTTTTGTTTCTTTGTTGTCACCTACTTATCTCCATTTATGCAATATGGCAATGTTGTGTTTGAGGTCGAAGGAGTGATAAATGCTGCTATGAAAGTGTATCCCAAGCAACTGAACTGCTGTGAATTCCACCTGTGTACTTTTGCTTTATGTCCTAAAATGATATCCTGTCTTCAGTTAAAACTTAATGCAGTTGGAGAGAAGCATGACTGCAGATGTTCACCCTTTTGTGACCGGGGAACATTTATGTGGGATTCTATAGAACCACCTCACTTTTGGCAGGGTTATTGTGAAAAGCGTTGATTTTATACATGGCAATGATCATTTATTTCAGCTTCCTGCTACTGCAAGGTATACTATCAAACAAAACCTTTCTGGGTATTTTTCATTGAAAAATACTTTAATTCCCCTTCAATTTTCTTCAGAAGTTTAACCAAGTCTTATATCCTCCTCCCAGGCACTCAGACAGATGTCCGTTTCTTTCAGGGTGTCCACTTACACAATGCTAACTAAGAGAAAATGCATCACCAGAAACAGGATACCAATTTACATATTATTTGCATATGAATCTCCTACATGCTGCTCACTCTAACCTCGCCTGCTGCCCCAGGAGTGATGGAGAAAACTAACCCAAAAGCTTGAAGCCGAAGTAACTGACAGTTCAAGGGTGGCTACCAGCTTACTATCAAGTAGCAAACTATGTTGGAGCTGCTCGGATTTTTGCTGAGCATTTTTGTTTAACTTCACAGTGATAAAAAAGGCAAATGGCCAGGTAGATCATGACTTACAAGTCCAGCAAATACGTTTATTTGATTATCTTCAGCTTCCTGGATATTCCTAAGCATCTCCCTTTCCATAAAAGGGCAACATTTTCATGTTCACAAAGTCGTATCTGTGAAATTGCTCTCAAACTGGACTTTCCAGCCAAGTTCATTTATTTGAATGGGTTGATGCTTGAGTAGGTAGCCTTTGAGTTATTTCTTTCTTACAGCAAGAATTAGTCAAACATCCAACTGTGGTCAAAGACAAATGTTCCTGAAGAATGCATTCATTTTCCCATGCATGGGAGTCTTTAGCCATTTGGGCTGGTATTATATTAACCCCCTTTCATTAGGACTGGCTCGTGCATGAATTCCTCCGTTCATGTCTTCAACGGTATTGCCCTGCAAACATGAAGCCATAAGCTGTTCAGAGCAGGGGTGCTGTGTCGGTTTCCACACAATTGCATTGGTCTCAAGATTCACACAGAGGAACCAGGAGAAAACAGCCACAAAGGAATCTTTGGTGTTGGAATCATTGCAGGGGATGCTGGTGCAAGCAACTGCCCGACACACAGTTAACCTTTGCAGGACTGCAATGCATGGCCCCTTCTCTCTCGTTGGAAAAACGCTTTGTGCCTTAGACCCCTTGCGCCTTAGACATTCCTCTGGCTGCCCACCTACATTTTCTCCTTCCTTCCTTTCTTCCTTCCTTCCTTCCTTCCTTCCTTCCTTCCTTCCTTCCTTCCTAATTTAAGTAGTGCTTAGCATTCTGAGCAGAAGGGAAGATGCTGTTTATTCTCTTCCACAAAGCTTCATGCATTACTATTACTACTATTATTATATTTCCATTTTACCCAATATCTTGGGCAGTGTACAACACACAAAAACAATATAAACTATAAACAGCAATAAAAACATCATTTTTTAAAAAAAATCACCATTCAAAAGTTTAAAACCAAGTTTAAAACAAGCTATAACACATTATAGAATTCAATCATAAGTCCCATTTAAGCAGATTACAAAGGCCCAGTACAATAGTAACTAATTAAATGTTCTGTGGTAGAAAACAGTCTTAATGTGGCACCAGGCAGGCCTCAGTGGGCAGCCTGTTCCATAACTGGGGTGGAGGAGGCATCATGGAAAGAACCCCAAAGGGCCAAGATTATGGTTTCTTCTTCTTCTTCTTCATC
The DNA here is from genome assembly GCF_004798865.1 of Varanus komodoensis. Lineage (NCBI taxonomy): Eukaryota > Metazoa > Chordata > Lepidosauria > Squamata > Varanidae > Varanus > Varanus komodoensis. The sequence continues at coordinate 6,615,220 of NW_025335727.1, read as the reverse complement.
ATCATCATCATCATCATTTTAATATTGCCCATTTTTTAATACAGCCAATGCCAATTTTTGGACAGTTCACAAAAATTGCAAGCCACAAATCTAATTCAAAATTTCGATAACAGTACAAAAATACAAAATGTTTAACATGCATTTTAAAATGCATTTTTAACAGCTATTCCTCCCCCTCCCCCACAACTCACAGCATTTGAGAGCAATTCTACATTGTCTGGAGCCACAGGGTTGCCCGGCATGCAAGGTGCGTGCTCCTCCGACACTGGTGCCGGAACTCTGGGCTTGCAGTCCTCACTTGCTCCCCACGGCCAGAGCAGAACGAACCGTTGCCGGCTGCCTCTCCCAGGTTGGGAGTCAACCGCAGAGGAGGCTAAAGGGATGAGGCAGCTGGAGGAGCGCGGAGTGGAAACTGGGACCAGGAAGGTATATTGTATCCAAATGGCACCTCTCTATGGTGCTTCCCCTAGACAGCAGGAAACCACTATCTTGGTGAATCACAGGACATGTGGCAGTGGAAGCCACTGCTGCTGTTGCACCTTGTATCCGGCGCTGGATGCAAGTAAAGCTCTGTGCTTGGAGGTTTTAATGCATCGAGGGCAAATAGCATAGCATTGTAACCCTTAATGGGAAAAAACCCCCACACATTTTGAACAAGGGAAACAAATCTATATTTATTTATTTATTTATTTATTTATTTAAAAATTTCTATGCCGCCCCATTCGCCGAAGCCTCGGGGCAGCTTACAAAACATCGGTTAAAATATAAAACACTAAAAATATAAAACACATTAACATTATAAATATAATGCATGTAAAGCTTTTAAAAGCCCACACTTTATCCCTTTGACTAAAGAATGAATTTTTTAAGTGTGCATTTCAAAGTGGGTACTTTTTGTATAGTACATTTCAATACATTAAACATTCAAAAGTTTGGAAATTTTCAACAAGGTTTTTTCCTGAAAAAATGCCCTGCTATTTGCTTGTGGGAGGGCAAGTTCAAGTGATGGGAGCAAACGTCTTATGTATACCCATCCCACGTACAGCCACTATGTATGGATGGGAAGTGCACTTGGCACACCTCCAGTATGAAGTCTAAAACTCACTTTTGCATAAGAATATAAAGAAGGTCATGCTGGATCAGACCAGAGGTCCATCTGGTCCAGCACTCTGTACCCATGGGGGCCCATCACATCCTGCAAGCAGGATGAGTGCAAGACCTCTGCCTGCCCAAGCTCATCAGCAGCTGGTGTATGCAGGCATGCCACCTATGGTAAACGAGGCAGCACATAGCCAGCAAGACTAGTGGCCACTGATACCCTCCTCCCTGATGAAGCTGTCCAATCCCTTTGAAAGCCGTCCAGTTTGGCGGCCATCACCACTTCCCATGGCAGTGAATTCCATCGTTTATCTAGGCACAGTGTGAAGAAGTATTTCTTTTTATCTGTCCCAAACCTCCCACCAATCAGCTTCATGTAATGACCCTGGATTTGAGTGTTGTGGGAGAGGTAGAAAAATGTCTCCTTCTCCACTTTTTCCACACCATGAAAAACTTTAAATGCCACTTACTTGCCTTTTTTCTAAGCTGAATGGTCCCAGTTGCTCAGGCCCCCTGATCATTTTTATTGTCCTTCTCCGTAGTTTTTCCAACCCAATAATGCCCCCTTTCAGGCAAGGATATCAGAACTGAACACAATACCAAAGATTTATTTATTTATTAGAGTATTTTCCACCGACTTGGCCTGAGGGCCTTCTAAGAAGATTTGCATAAGGGAAGTAAGATCTTGGCAGGTCTATTTTCTGTTCCATTCCTAACAATACCCAACATGGAGTTTGCCTTTTTCACAGCAGCCGTGCATTGGCCTGACATTTTCATGGAGCCGTCCGCTACTACCCCAAGGTCCCTTTCTTGTTTAGTCACTACTAGCTCAGATCCCTTCATCATATACCTGAAGTTGGGAAAGCACATTGTGGATCCAACCCATGGTTTTTCTTTTTCCCAACAAGCTGTTTGATGCTTTTGATCTGCAACCATATTTCCATCTACTTTCTGTACATGTTGTTAGTTATTACAGGGACCTGATTAACATTCAAAGCTGTGATAAGCATTTCCTTCATTAATAACAGCCCTCCCTGGCATCGTCAGAAATTAATAAAAGAATATTGAGCAATGCTACACTTAGAGGTTTATAAGTACAGTTTTTATTCAATTAGCAGCGGGGAAAGCCAGTGTTATTCACAGATAATTTTGAGGAATCATTTCAAACCCTAGCTATTCACACAGCAGACCTTTGTAGCTCCCCTAATTGGCCACATAATTGCTAGGGCAGGCTCTAATAGCTAAAAATCTGTTGAGTTAATCAGTACGTTTCAATCTTTGAAAAAGCAGAACATTCAAACACATCAGCTCAAATCCAGCTTCAGTTGGCAGTGACGAGATGCTGAAGATCAGAGGGCAGTTCAGAAACGTGCATGAAATTAGTTGGAAGACATCTTTGCTGCTTGTGATGGCTCTGTGATATCCTGCCCAATGCTGGATGACTTTCCCTGAACTGTACTGAGACATGAAATTCAGGGGCTTGTAAAAAGTCTGCCTGAATGGTGAGATGAGAGCCACAAGACTCTGAATTCTTTTAGAGCTGTCTTCCCAATCATGGTGTCCTCCAATTTTGCTTCAAATCCCATCATTCTCAGCCAGCGTGGACAATGGCTGGGTGTGATGGGTGTTGCAGTCCACCCATCACTCTGGTCCAGCATGTCTGGAGGGCACCTGATTTGGGAAGGTGATACTAGGGATTTAGCTAATTTAAGGACCACCCTGTGCAAGTTTAGACATGAAAGAGGGCTGCAACTCAGTGTTAGGGCAAGGCTTTGTGCTGTTTTGCATCTTTAGTCATTCATACTATCATATTACTAATGGCTGTGTGACAGGGCTATCAAACCCCTATTAGCCCAGGTACCAAATTCTATTTTGGAGATATTGGAAAAGTGTGTGGGGGGATATCAACATCCTTTGGCTTAAATCTCTTGCTGCCTTTAGCTAAACCTTAAGTGTGCCCATTCAGCCTTTTAAGAATGGCAGTAAAGGGAATGCAAAAGCCAGGCAAAACAAAGGATCATTGCATTGGGGGTGGATTATTTATTTATTTATTTAGTATTGATTAAGCAGGCATTGCCATCTGGGTAACTCCAGAGGGCTGGATCAGGACCTCAGATCCACCGGGTTTGTCCTGCAGACCAGGTGGGAACAGAAAAATAGGAATACCGGTTGGACAGTGGCCCAGGACTCCTGTCATGTCTGTCTTTGCCCTGAGAGACTGAAAATCAAATGTCTGACTTCCAAGGAGAAATGAGGCCCAGAGCTAATAAATCATAAAATATGTCAGCAAGGAAACTAACTAAAGCTGCTTAGCAAATTCAAGGAGCATAAATCCCTCTCTGTAATAAAATTCATATCAGTAGATCACTCTGAGATTATATTTTCAGCCCATTTCAGAGCTCCACTCTGAAAGTGAAGGGTTCTTCAACCACATCTGTAATAATAATAGGCAAACCATTTTCTTGCCAATGTTCTTTTGCATTTTTAAAGGAAAAACGATGGCCACTGCCCCATGTCCAATCTTTACCAATCTGTATAGCAGGGAACTGAAACGAAACCTGGGGCACAATAACAAACCTGGCCCTAATTACATCATTTTTCATGTTTGTTTTCCAAAGACCCCAAAGGAACCTAGAGCATATTACAAACTAATGATCTGTAGTCCCACAGTTTTGTATCCCCCACCTTAAAACAAAGAGAGTATACAAGGTAGCTATATCCATTTCTATACTTACTGATCTGTCTGTTTGGTGTGGGCATTATTAACATAAACTTAGAATAATGAAAATCTAAATAATTAAACAAATATGGGGGTTACTTGCTTTTCTTCCCTGTGCGTGCACCAGAAGCAGCAAAGCCAGCTTTGCTGAGAGCCACTCTTTCCAACCACAGAATTCCTATTCCCATTTCCAGTCCCAGAAGAAGTTCTCTTCAGATTGTATAAATCTTTCTTTTTCCAAAATGAAACTGTAAGCACATTGGATTGTCCTCAGATCACTTCTGGGGTGCAGGAAAGGCTGTCCTTGCCACTGCTTGGAGGCAACACACCCTATTCACTTGTTTCTTCTACACACATCCTCAAAAACCACATGGCTGCAATTCTATACTTGCTTACCTGGAAATAAGCTCCACTGGAATACAGTGCAATTCCATTTTATCTTTTTTTTTCCTTTTGTGAGGAGCACAAGTTGGCTTACATAGCTCCATTTGATCCTCACAACAACAATTATGTGAGATATGTTGGGCTAAGAACCTGTGACTGGCCCAAAGTCACCCAGTGAGCTCCATAGCTGAGTGAGGACTAGAACCCAGATCACTTGTGTCCCTGTCCCACACTTTTAACCACTACACCACACTGGTTCCCATCTTCCCATCAGTACCATGGATGTGACTGTATTAGAATTCACAGACTACTTTGTCAAGCAAACTCCTACAAAGTGCAGTGATTGGCCTTAGCTTGAAATGAAACTAATTTATGGAGAATGGATCTAGCAACTTCTGTTGCCCAGGATAACTCAGTGTTCCAAATTACAAGCAATAGATCAAGGTCATCCTAACCAAACCCACTTTTTGTTTGGCTGCTGAAAATACACACACACAAGAACATATAGGAAAACTCAACAACAAGAACAGCAGCAACAACAACAATTGTCAAAGTAGGCTCTTCCCATTTGCCCCCAGAACTCCAGCTCAACTCCCTGACTCAAACTTGCTGTTGTATGAGTCTGTCTTTAGGTGCAACCCTGGGACCTTGAGGCATTTGACTGGAAGTCAAGTAGGAGTAAAGTTGGGATGGGTGAGTAGGCCCATCTGCATCACAGGTCTTTACACCTTCAGTGTAAAGATCTGGAAAGGGATTTGCAAAGTATGTTTGAGAGAACACACAATTCTCAAGAACTGTAAACTCTGATAAGCCAAGGTTGAAACTCTCAGGAGCTTGTCAGTGTGTTTAACCTAAACACACGTAGAAACCAGTGTGCTGTGGTGGCTAGAGTGTTTGACCAGGACTTGGGAGACTTGGGTTCAAGTCCCCACTTTGCCATGAAGCTCACTGGGTTCTGATTCCTAGCTCAACCGACCTTTCAAACTACCATTGTTGAAATGATAGAGAGGAGTAAGACTATGCATGCTGCCTTAAGTTTCTTGCAAGTGGAGTAATTAGGATTTTCCACTTGCCGCATTCCCTCCAGCATAGCTTTTCCTTCTTGTGCATGTTTAGCTGCATAGGTTTTCTGTCTTCCCCAAAACTCAGGTTGGAGCTTCTTCACGAAAGACTTGAAGGCATCATGTCTTGAAAGGAGGAGAAAATCTATGCTCTGGTTCTCAAATGTTTCTCTCCCTCCAAAAGTGTCCAGCTCCATCTTCCTAATGCAAGGCAAGAGACTCGATCACTGCTTAAGTAGATGTGATGTTGCCCAAACCAAACTTTGTGACCACAGATTTACTTGCAACTTTTATTATGGGGACCTCAAGTCTGCATTGATGGTTCTTCTCCTCTCCATTTTCTCCTTTTGATGGATCTGTGAGGTGGGTTACTTATCTGACCCATGGAGGTTTGGGTCCTTCCGTGGCCCCTGACTCCTTCCCAGGGGACACAGGGCAGGAGAAGGTAGAATGTATGAGGATCGTCTGATGGAGCGCCATGAATCTAATGATGTCACAGGGCATGGCCCTGCCTTGTTTATGAGCAGATTGGGTCACACCCTGTTACATCACCATGTAGCCCCCCAGAAGCTGCATGGGTTGCTTCCCCCGCCATACCAGATGCTGTGCACGTGCATGACACCAGATCTATGGTATGCATATGATTGCCCCTAAATGCACACATGCTCTCCATATGTAGAAGATATTCAAATAAGTGATCCCTGCAGGAATAGCTGAGGAGGATCGAGAAAGGGATGACTTTCCATTTCCACATAAGAAGCAGGCTTGATATTGCCAGGTATTGCCTGAAGTGTCACAGAGTTACCTGGCAATGCTAAGGTGGCGATGAAGACACAGAAGGAGCAGGTGGTAGTGGCGAAACGGCATCCCCGTATTAGTTAAAGCCACCTAGGGATGTCCTTGGCTGTAGGCTTCACATGCACCTTTATACTGTGCAAGCTGATCACTCAAAAGTGCCTTTATTTCCCACTTTCCAACCATGAAATCAGCCAAGTTAAAATTTCAAATTATTTGTGCTTTCTGTTTTGCTATTAGTTATGTTTTCCCCTCTGACAAAGATAGAGCTTAGACTGAATTACCATAATTGTATTGGTAACACTTGAAAATATGGGGAGGATAAGCCCTGACAAAGCTTTCTGGAAAGTAGCTTCCATATAATTATAGGCAATGAAGGGATTGTCAGCAGTTCCATTGTCTGGCCTGCTTTTCCAGCAGCAGGTAAGTTATATGAGAGTGCTTGCCTCACTCTAATTAAAAACTTCTGCAGCAGCTTCCTCTTAATAGTTTAGAACTTTTCACTTGCATATCCTACAATTTTAATTCATTCGACAATGCTATTCATCTATGGAAAGGGTAGGCAGCTTGTCCAGCAGGCAGACCCAGAGCTCAGTGGTGTTCTTAACCAGCCTGCAACTCACTGAACAAGTTCCAGTTGCTCATAATTAATCTCTTGCCTGTCAGATTCTTCATGACCTGCTAAGCTCAAATGAGACACCCCCAAGTCTAATTGGGCTGCCTTGGCATCATTGGTCCGAGACTTCCAGACCTCAGAACAGGGTTTAGGAACAGAACAAATTTGCAATGGCTCACATAAAGCTAGCCTATCTACCAGTGGTACCACCATGGCCAGATCACAGGGTGCAGGCGTGTGCCCTGTCATCTGGGGAGTGCGGGGGCTGCAATCAATGCCCAGACATCTGACAGTGGCAACAACTCTTCCTTATCATTTCTTGAAAAATGGAAACACTTTGGCAGCCAGCCAGCCAGGCCACTGTGCAGTCTTCTGGTGCATCATTTTCTGTGAAAAGGGTTCCCCATCTTACCTTGGAGTACCAGGGAGATGAACCAATCAGACACTGCTGTGGAGGGAGCACAACCAATGAATGCTCAGGAGCTGCAAAAGGATGGCTGCTCTGGTGTACTGGAGAGCTGCATCTCCCAGGCTGCTTCTGATTTGCTCAGCCTGCAGCTACTCCAGGCAGGGGGGCATCTACTGGGTCAATATGGCATATTGCCAGTCCGCAGCCTGACCCGACCAGCTGAAATAGCACCTCCTTTTGCAAGCACGTCAGCTAGGAGGAGTCTCTGCTGCTGTCACCGCAATAACTGCAGGAAGATAAGCGCATGGAGGACTGGCAGGGCCCCACCAGATTCAAAGGAAAGAGTTTGAGGTGGGAAGGGAACCCAGGACTTCGCCTGCATGCTCCCACTGCTTTTCAGCTCATCCTTCCACATGACCCTAAAGTCCATTCCTTCCTGCTCTTGGCTACTTGGCTCCCTGCAAGGATACTGTGCTGCTCATCTTTATCCTTCCAGTTTTTGCACTGACAGCAGCCTCCAAAACGTCTGAGTGGAAATTGGGGTTGCTGTCCAGTGATTTCCCTGTCTGTCGGGGCAGATAGCAGGCATGCCACTTGTAGGATATGCAAGTGAAAGCAGCCCTCTCAAGTCACTGGCAAGGCTGGTTGAGACCTTCCCCTCCCTGCTGGGCAGCATGCATCCCTGACTGAGGCGGTGCAGATCCCAGTCATTCATTCCAGAAGCTCAAGAGCAGACTTCGCCACCTGCCAGTGGGGATCTACTCCATGGTGCTGCCCTGTGCTCAGGGCCGTGTGGAAGAATAAGTTGGATACTCAGTGTCCTCTTGCCTCCTGCTTGAGAGCAGACCTCTTGGAGCAGAGGTGGGAACTGGTGATTCGGTCAGGGCAGCACTGCTGAGCTGCTCAGCACTTCCTCCAGGTTCCCACCTGGAGGAAAAAGAGGAGCACCCCTGCCTCTTCCCAAGAGTACACCTGTTAGGCACTCCAAGGCATGAGTCCTTCCTGCCCTAAAGGGGATGAGGAGGAGGAGGAGGAGGAGGAGGACATGATGATGAAAGTCTTCTTCCTGTAGTCAGTCAAGGCTCCCCGTCCACTTCCAATCTCAGCAGAGGCAAAGTGCAGGGATGGCAGGCCGAAGGGGGCGATGTGTAGCCCCTTGCACATTGTCCCAGGCAGGGATGGAAGTCAACTCCATTGCACTTCCAGCCATAAGTCCTGTTGCTGCAACAGGGACTCTGACAGCCTTGGTGATCTGGACTCAGTTCTCAATTGTATCTGCCAGAGGGAGGAAACTTGTTCGTTCTCACAGTGTCTCCAGGGCTACTGCCTGGAGGAAAAAGAGGAGATGAACGGGAGGGAGCAAAGAATGCCTGGTGAGCCAAGTCATTCATCAAACTCATCATGGCTATTTCACAAAGCAACCAACCCATCAGCCTTATTATAGAGATGTTGTGGTGTCCAATAAACATGAAATTAATTTTCGTTGAACACCATGTAACCTGAGATGCATTGAAAATTCAGGTATGGATACCAAGTCACAATCAATTGCTTAGACTGAATGGGGCATTCCAATTCCTTATTCTATCCTTTCTTTAGTTCCTGTGAATCATTTTCATTCACTGATGATAAATATCTATAGACATGGATCATATGTCAGTCTAATTGGTCAGTCTTAATAAGTGTTCCCAGTGTAAAAGGTGTAAAAGCTGCAGGGCTAAACCCAGATTCTAACACACTTTGCAATTGCACCCATTACTATTCAGTCATAGCAGGCAAATTGTATTTGGATGCAAAGGCAAACAGGACAGAAACTCATCACCAGCACCCATCCAAAGTAAAAATCAACTTATCCGTCCAAGTCAACTCCCAAAATACGTTCTTTTTAATTTTAGTCCATTTTAAGTACCAGTTTTTAAGTTGATACATTTAGTGTAGCATGTGAAAATGGATCAAGATGGATCAAGATAGCATGCTGTAATTTGCACGTCACTAGCAACCATAACTGTGGGAAGACCGCTATTTGTTTAATAAGCCTGGAGCCTAAAACCTAAGGCATTAATTTACTGAGTTGTTGAAAAGGTTATAACTAGAGAATGCAGGTTAAGTGCTTTCAACACTTGGGAGGACTATAATAATGAAGATTTCTGTCCCCTCCCAAGGTACTTGAAATCCAAATTATATACAATCCAGGAAAGCCCCTAGATAGTGGACTACATGTCATTTGGCTTCCCAGATATGAATTTGGAAGACGCTCCAACCTCACAACTGGGGATCTGTGCTTCGATCCTCCTAGCAACCTATGTGTAAAGAACAGGTTGACTGGGTTCCCAAAGTTGAAGAGTGAGCTTGGAGGAGGGGTGGAGAGAACTTTCTGGGCAGGTGAGGAAGGGATGGGACCAAGTATCTCTATTCCTTCCCTCCCTGGCCAACACTGACTGTCTAGCTGACTTGTAGGGTGGAAGGAATGCTGAGGTGAAGATCACCCTGCTTAGGAGCCCCATAATCACCTCCTGGGTTTGGAGGGTTCTGGGCAGGCCTGCCGGATAGCACTCTTGGTGTTACACAGGGGATATATATCGAAAAATGCAAGGTGATGGGATTTAAATGAGGTAAGCCCTTGGGAAGTCTGTACTGACATCTCTGAAAGATATGATATAATGTGATTTTAAATGAAAGTTTCCAGAGTCAGATTTGCAGTAGTGATTAAAATGAAGAGAAAAATATCAAGCACCCCATGGATCTCTGCTGACAGACATACTGGAAGAACTCTGCTGCTCTTCCAGTACTACAGGCATCTGCCTCCTAATTATACCCAACACCTTGGGAATATATTTTGAAATGTCAAGAGCACAACTTTGTGATGTGCCATGTAAATATATTCTTGAGCTGCTACCTGAAATCCTGGAAGTTTTTGACAGAAACTGTCCTTTCCGGTATGTAGGGCTAACTGAGCTACAAGGAGAAGTGCCCTGGACATTCCATTAGGTAGCCTGAAGGGTAGGGTGTAGAAGCCCTCACCTCCTTCACACAACATCCTTAGAACCTGCACAAGCACTTAGGGCTTTGAAGGAACTGTCTTCCAGTCAATGCCACAAAGATTTCCTTAAAAATACAAACAATCCCCCCCTCTCCACAATGCTTCCAATTGTAATTTAAAGATAAGCAAATAATGGCAACTTATTGCTTTCTACAATACCATGTCTAGATCAAACCACCCTCTTCCAACAGGGCTGGAATGAGTTCTGCTCCAAGAATAAACTTGAATGAAACATAAGCGATACAGTGCAAAATATAGATCATATCAGTTGACATCAGCCTGTCAAAAAGTAGATAAGGTCACATTTCACATTAATATTGTTATATAGTAAATTCTTTTTACATCAATTAGTCAAAGTTTCTACTTTTCCTTAAAGGTGCTTTTTCTCAGTCTATTTTGTTTTGTTCTAATTTAATGAGGGTTAACATTTTGCCATGTTTATCCTCACAGAAGGAAAGTTTTGAGATCACCAATTCTTCTCATACAATATCCTAGCAACAGGAAACATATAAGACACTAATTCTTTGTGCTCTTGAACTACTTACCCCTCAATAATATTGGGAAAAAATCTAACTGGGTGTAAAGGAATTTCATAACCTAAAGTCTTTCCTATCATAAGTTTCATTCTGCTTCAGCAGTGTTGAGCTAAGGAACATTTCCATGGCAGATAAAAATCATCTTTTTTGTCTTGATCCTTCCAATAAACAGGATTTTTTTTTTCCTTTACTGTGTGTATATAACTGGTGTTAAATATCATAATTGTACAGCATTTTTTCCACAGTCTCAAGTTCCAAAAGCATTTATGGCTTTTCTTCCAAGCACTCCTCCAAATTTCCACTGATATATTTTCTCCCCTTTCCGTACCCATTTGGTCTTCTAATCTTCTACCTTTTAAAAACTTTTCTGCCGGGGAAAATATCCTTCATCTTTAAGACTATCTAGTTGACAAGATTAACGGGATATGGAGCAGTCCTAATTCCCACAGAGTGTTACACTAACATACAAGGTATCTCTGATTACCACCCTCTGCACATGCACAGAAACACATGTGGCAGAACCATAGCTGGATGTACATTTTACCTGATCTCCAGATTGACCGTCAGAACATCCCAATGAACAGAATTTTCCATGTGCACTGGAGTGTGTTTCTGCATTAGGTCAGCTGTATACACAATGCATACTTGTTGCATCATGAATACTTCTTGTTGGGCGAATGTTTAGTCGCTTCCATGGGAGACAGACACAGGATTAACAATCAAACAGGCTTATTCATGAGTGGAAGACATGTAAATAAATAGCCCACTGACTAGTGCTGTTTTACTTAGGATGGAAACTTCTTTTTTAGAAAATAAAACCCTTCAAAATAGGTGATTTTATCTTTTGGAGCTAATCCTACCCTAGAGATGACTTATTTCATTGTTAAAACACAGTATTGTAACATAATACAGGCATCATACACATACTAAGAATCTAAAGTATTTTAAAACTCAGTGATAAGAAACCTAGGACCAAGGGAAACACTATGGTGTGTTGCCAAATGCCTGAGCATAACCAGATGTCAAAAATAGGACAGTGTATCCTCAAGGTAGGGCCTCACTAGACAGAAGATTCCGTAATTGGGCCTTGTCATCTTCTGAACCTCCCTTGGATGGAGAACATAGAGAAGGACCTCAGATGGTCCTTGCAATGGTAGGCTCATGCCGGGAAGTCCTGAGCAGTGCAAGGTTTCATGTATGCATCCCCTACCCTGCTCATGGATGCTCCCACTCCTCTAACTGTCAGATCTCACCCCCAGGTCAAAATTGCCTCCTGCACCCTTCCATTTGACAAGCAATTTCCCCTTTCCACCCCATCACGGGCAAGAGCACTAGAATGTATCCTCTCTTATTGAAAGGGTAGGCATGGAAGAGGACCTGCAGTCATAGCCATTCAACATAGTCATACAACAACATCCATTTGTACAGCTGATAATAATGCCAATGGAACTGGGAAAGAAGTCAGACTTCCAACTTACTCATGCTCATTAGAATTCACAGCCCCAACCTACATGGATTCATTAGAATTTCTCCTGTCTGCAGGAGGAGGCTCTCTTCTCTTTCTCAAGGGCACCCAGTCATCTGAAAAGAGTTCTTTGTGACATTTCGATAAGCATGCATTTCATGGAGCTATTGCTGCTGCACCCACTTCTCAGCCGCATACATAGAATCCGCAAAAAACACTCACAAACACCTGGCATATGTTCCATTCACTGAGATAGCAGAGCACCTGTGGGATTGTGACGGTGTTCAAGCTGCCACCACTGGCATTTGCAGGGCTTTTGAAACTGCAAAAGAAATGTGCTAAAATAGTTTTACGAAGAGCAACCAAGTGTCACCCCTCCTGTATCTGTTCCTAACTAAATTTCCATTTATCTCTGCTGAAAACCACGTTATTACTCCATTTCTCCATCCCATCAAGGTTCAGAAGTGGGAGTTTTGCTACAAGAGGGAGAGAGTAAGAAGGGAGCAGGGGTAGAGGCACATGAGCCTAAAGGCTTGTGCTCCAAATGCTGCATTATGGTTCAGAGGCAAAGCATGTATTCTACCTCCATCTTCTTCCAAACCTTTGGGGAAGTAGAATGGATAGAGTAAATGTCTTATTGTTCACATTTTCTGAGTGGAAAGAACCACCTTCCTGTTCACAGAAGAAGTGGATTTCCTGTAGGTCAGTGCTGAGATCTTTGACAGTGCAGTGTGGAGAAAATTTATATCATCTCTATTCTTATCTGCTATGGCATGTGGATAAATTGAGAGGAGTTTGCCGTACTGCCTGTCCTTAACCTTTTGGAGCATAATATTCAGAAGGAAGTCATAAAAAAGGCATTATGTAGGCTGAATTTATTCAGAGAATCTTTTATACCTTGAACTTGACTTCACGTTGGAATATAAAGCTTAGTATATATACTCATTTCTTAGAGGAGAACTGCCCCATTTCTTCAAACTACCCCAGTATTTTTTTTTAAATTCCCAGATAAACCAAACTGAGCTACCAAGTTTTCATTTCTGTTCACAGTTGGCACTCTGTAATTCTGTGTAATTTTAATTAAAGATGAATTCTTAAACAATCCCCTCCTGTGCTGCCTCCAAGCATACAATTAGCCTCGTACAGTTTCTGCTGCGAACAGTCATTTAGCGGTTTCAGATTAATAATTTATTATTGGGTCCATGGTAGCAAAATGAAAAGCCAAGGCTGTAGGTAAATAGACATCAACAGCTCCATTTTGAAGGAATTGGAAAGAGGCTGCAGACGCTGTTTACTCTCGACTCGCAGAAACAAACACCAGATTCCATAGGACATGAACTCTCCTCTCAACACTTAGCCTGAAACAGAAATGTGGAACATTAGCCACATGTCTTAACTTGCAGCTGCCCCTAGGGTGGCCACTTTGGCTCGCATTTTTGCTGCTGCATAAGCCACAGATTTCCATAAAAATTACACTTGCAAATTGAAAACTTGCTGCAGTGATTTAGACCTTCGGTACATTTCATCCTCTGTAGTACGGGAAATGGTGAACAGCTCATCTGCCCCTCTACTTAGTCTTCCAACCAGCTGCTGTTTGCTTGCTTGCTTGCTTGCTTGTTTGGAGTTGTTTTAAAGTGCCACTCCATTCAATGAATGCTCATGAAGATTTATAATCAAATATATGAAAGGAATAAATACAACCATGAAACACATAGAATAATACATTGCGATTAAAAAAGAACCCTCTAAACTCAAGGAGTGCCATGGAAAACATGGAACAGTAGAGCTTTATAAACCAAATGTTTAATAACAAATAATGAGGAGGAGCTTTCTGGTCCTAAGTTCCACAGTTGGAGTCCTGTACCTGCTACACAAAAGTCCCTGTCTTGATACCCCATGAACCTCAATGCTCCGGGAGGATGTATAACGTTGAGGATGTATAATGACCTCAGATGATGCCCACAAGTTCCAAGTCATTATTTCCCCACCTTTGGATGTTCTTCTTTTCCCACTTCCAGCCAAACAAGTGCTGCTCTTTTTTCTGTTTTGCACGAATGGTTAGGCTTCATACTTTGAGCCAATAAAACTTCGAGCCAATAAAAATATTGCACACAAAGCGGACAGATCTCCTTGTCAGCTTTATCAGATCCATTAAAAGAGCTATGCCAACTTTCCTCCAGGAAAATCACTGACCATCAATTTTTCTGCTAAGGGAAAACAACCAACTCTTCTTACCGGTAATATGTGCATGTTAGGCCAGCTAGTTGGCCACTCATACAATCATATATCTGGGAAACTGATGTCTGCCATTGCGCCTTGAATGCCAAGCCTTGATCTAATGCAACATAATTCCTAGATATAGAATATTCTAGATAATTTCAAGTGTTGTTTTGCTTTTCTCCAGAGTAAATTATTGCATTAATATGTTCTCTTGTCTCATCTAGTGACCCTGTGATTCCTTAGATTAACTTGATTCTATTGGTGGCACAGATATAATTTACTATGTGCTATTTCATTGTTATGTGCCTTCAAGTTGTCTCTGACTTACATGGATCCATTGAATGAAAGCCCCTGCAAATGTCATGGGGTTTCTGACAGCCCTGCTCAGATCAAGGCTGTAGCTTCCTTTGTGGAGTCAATTCATCTCAGAGTTGGTCTTCCTTTTCTTCCCTTGCCTTTGGCTTTCCCTGGCATGATGGTCTTCTGATCCTTCTCCAGTGAGTCTTGATTTCTCGTGATGTGCCCAAAGTAAAACAACTTCAACTGCATCATTTTTACTTCCAGGAAAAGTTCTGGTTTAATTTGATCTAGGACCTACTTGTCCATATTTCTTTCTGTCCAGAGTATTCATCACAAAGCATCATGTTTCAAATGCCTCCATTTTCTTCCTCTCAGATTTCATCACTGTCTAGCTTTCACACCCATAGTAGAATTATTATTACAACATTACTAGCTAACATTTCCACCCCCATTTAACTTATTGTTAACACCTAATGTAAATGGATCTTTTCCAATTCTATAATATCACTTTGATTAGGAAGAGAAAAGTCCAGCTTTTCTTATATATATCCTTAAACATGGAAAGTAACAAATAACAAATATGATGAATTTATTTTATATATGTGAAAACACACATGCACACATCTTAAAATGCCATGCCATCTCCAAAACCGCAACTAATTCTATAGGATAAATTGTTAATAAGGTTGCCCTGCTTTGTTCAGAGAGTAGACCTTGAATTAATTTATATGATCACCATCCTCACTGAGACTGAGCTACTGCTCTCTTTCTGTCCCCTGAAGATAAGTATCATGACAGTTACAGTTTGATCAGCCTGGCCAAATGGCAGTCGCCTGCCATTCTGGGTTGAACAGAGGTTGCCCACAGGCAGGGTTGGCATCAGGTTTATTTATTTATTTATTTAACATTTTTGTACCCTGCCCTTCTCAGTGTCACAGATAACATAAATAAATAAGACACAGCAGGTTGGATGAGACCAGAAGAAATGTAAGCCGTTCAGAGAGACCTGCACCGTACTGAACGGTGTAAACATACCCGAAGAAAGAAAGAAGAAGAAAGAAAGAACAAACCAAACTGGATCATATCAAGAACCCACCTAGAACCATATTCCAAGAAACCCACATGAGTACAATATGTTTCCCAGCAATTGATGTATGCAGACATTCTGTCTCTGCTACTGGAAGGAACATATAGTCATCAGGACTAGATAAATCCCTTATCCTACAAAATCAATGCATTCCCCTTTTAAAGCCAACCTAGTTGGTAGCCATCACCACATCCTGTGGAAGTGAAATCCATAGTTTTGGAATGTCTTGGTTTTCCATGGATTTTCAGGAGACCCTTGGTATAGTGCCCACTGATGTGCCTTCATACATCACCTGGATCCCAGCCTGAGTTTACCTGGTGACAGCAGGATGCAGCTATGAGCCACTATTTTAAGTTTCTGGAATGCCGCAACAATAATGCTGATTTGTGCCAGTGTTCAAAATTTAGATGGCGGCATTCAGATTCGGTCATTGAGGCTGCCCCCAGCAACTATGAGTACTGGTAGTCCATGGTTAGGGGCTTTTGAGACCTGGATTGTGGACCTGTCCTGCAGGGGAAGGGTCTCCTAGTTCACATTCACAAATTGTTAACTCCAGCAATCCCGCAACTTAATTCAGTTTGCAAAAAACCCCATTTCGACTTCCTTCCCAGCTGCACTAGAGAATTTTGCCTGAAAATAACTTCAAAGTTGACCATGGGAGCCAAATCTTTCCCAAGATCAGAGCCTGGCTTTTAGTCTGATGAAGCGAGTGTTTGGCCTGGCCATTCCGAATGAAAAGCTGAAAATTGCAGGCTCTGTTCCTTTGATGCACATGATAAACAGTCCTGGCTCAGGGCCATTTGCTGTTTGAGGAGAATGGCAGCATGTTTCCCTCTCATTCCATGCAAAAAAGCCAACCAGACTGGCAACTGAACCTTGCTTCAATGTTACTGATGTGATTGCATCTCCTATTGCACTTGATGGGCACAGGATAGTTTATGGGATGCAGGACAGGCATTTTATACACACAGCTGTGTCCTCCTTGACTTGCTCTTCCTTCTTGTCTCCCAGTATCTCTTGCCTGAGATAGATGCCCGATATCAGCACCAGCCATCATGAAAAACCAAACCAAAGAATCCTTTTTTAAAAAATCCTATCCACAATTGTTCTCTGAAATCTCATGACCATTTTGAATGCAGGTGGATCTTACAGTTTAGCTCATTACTTTCGGAGATGCCTCATTAGTTGGATGCTTTTAGCTGAAACGAGAGAAAACCACCATTTCCCAATATGGTAGTGTTTTTCCTAAGGTGGATTTTTCTGGACTTTCAGTAGATTTATCATAGCTATCCAGTGAAAATGCTTGGCAATTTTCAACTTTAAATGTTTGAGCTGAGCCCAAACTTTTGCTAATTACACTGCATTTTTAGCTGATTGCTATGTTAGAATAGTTTTTTAAAAATAAATAAAGGGTGCAGTCCTATGGCAACTAGACAAGCTGGAAATCTAATCTCAGAGTGTTTCCTCCTTCACCCTAACAGCCCAATTATTTCCCTGACAGCTGTGGGGAAAAGCTGTCTGAAGTTGCAAGACCAACCTCAGAGGCAGTTTGGGGGAGAGGGGCAGGGAAAGGAGGACTCTGGCTCCAACAGGATCCCAACTGGGCTGCCATCTGTCCTTTTTCAGAGTAGACACGAAGCGCTCAGATGGCCAAAAGCAGCCCTCTAAGTGTTTTGCAGTATGAGAAAGCCATGGCAGGTATCTTCATCTCTTTGCTACTTTAGGATGCTCATAATCCTCTGAGTTTTGGAGAGTTACAGAAATCACATATTTCATAGGCTTGTGTCTTAAGACACTGACAATAACCAGTTTACATGTAAAAATTGTTAATTCAGGTAGGGGGAAAATGCTGCCATCTCCTGAAATGTCTCTTATGCTTCTAATTATACACTCCAAGGTATAATGGGGAGACAGGACTGCAGACAAAACAAACCCAACATGTATTGATCCATAATTTCCTTCCTCAATGACTTACTTGGATAACCTGCTTAGACTTTGCATAAAGGGACTGAAATGTCATAGTTAATTCAGTGTCCTTGTTACAGGAAAGTGCAATGGCTATCAAATGAGAGCTAAGCCATTTGAAATTTTTCTAATCTAAAGAGTGTATATCTTGCCAACCTCGGGTTGGTTAACTTTGGAAAAGTGTGCTATAATCTTTCATAACTTGAATGGCTGGCTCATGGGCAGCCACCATTTGTTTTTACTTCCCATTTCCCTTGAATGATGCTACCAAAAGCTGGACATTAATCCAGCCGGCTCTTCTTATCTTCTTCCTTATAGAGGTGGTAATTCATACACGTTGCTTGGGAAACACTGGAGGTGGCAGCTTTGGAAAGACAGGGAATGGACAAGGGATTGTGTGTGCATCACAGCATTGTTTGGATAATATATTTCTCAATGCTTTTCTTCCAGATATTCGAGATAGTGGGGGGCCCAAACCAGTGATGGTGTATATTCATGGAGGGTCCTACATGGAAGGCACTGGAAATTTGTATGATGGCAGCGTGCTGGCCAGTTATGGCAATGTGATAGTCATCACCGTCAACTATCGGCTTGGGGTACTTGGTAAGAAACCCTCTGATTTTAACTGGTTCTTGCCTTATGCAACTCTCTTTGTATTGGTTAGGCTTCTATACATAACTGCGGCTGCCTCTGTTCCTTTTTGTGTTTGGAAAGGCTCCTTTTTAAAAGAGGAAAGGTTCATATTCTGTGGCTTTCAATGTCTTATTATGTAGACTAACCTGCAATTATACTCCGCTTTGATGGCAGAAATACAGCGCAGATGCTCTCGGAATGATGCACTGCATTGTTGTCTCTGCATATCCTGTATTAACATTACAGTAATTAGTAGTACATATTGTCGAGGGATTTGAAACAAATGGCAAGTGCAAACTGAGATGCAATTGTTTTTGTTTGCGAGGAGACAGAAGCCTGGATATTGTGCTGACAGATTCATTATGCTTTTCTGGACTTCTGAATAGTAAGCAGATTTGGAAAATGTTACACACTGCCAATTTCTGTTTTTACGTTGAGCTTGGTGCCTTGAAGCGGAATGCATGAGTCCAGTTTAAGGTATTTCCAGAGAAAATGAACTGGTTAATAGGAAAGCTATTTTGCAGTGTTGGTCTTGGAAATATATATATTGTGCAAGTGTTTTCTGCAACGCAGGTGAGTGTCTTTTAATGCAAAATCACATTCCTAGAAAGTTTTTATTTTCAAATGGTTACAACAATTAAAGTGCTTTGCAGTTCAGGTTGTTAATTGTAGACTTTGGCAACGCAAGAATGTGATGAACTGTTGTGTTATTCTGAATATTCCTTACAGAACTCATATCTGGAGTCTGGTACTATAAGCATTTTACTGAAGCATAAGTGGAATAACCAAAATAGATTAGGGAAGAGGTAGTTTGTGATGTATAAAGCTTGCCATACAGAACTTTTCAACTTCCTTAGTGCATGGTCATTAGCTTGTCCCTTGGTTTCTGTCATAATGTAATTTCCTTAAAAATCCACCTTTAAAATGTACCTTGTGTTATTGACTTTTGGGGGAAAATATCTGTCTACTTTTAGCTGGTGATTAAAAAGAAATGATGCACGGGAAAGAAAATGAATTTTACTTTGTCAGAGTTCTTGGTCATTGTTGGCTTTGAATGCAATCAAACTCCAGGCCTTGAAACTTGATATAAGATTTGTCCCTTCACTTGATCCTTCCCGATTTCACTTGGACAGAGAATGGTGCAGTTTAATAGCTGTGTATGACACCATGTTCGATGTCCAGATCCTGCTTTGATTTATATCAGATTCCTTTCTTTTGCTACCTGCTATGTTTTTTGCCTTCCCGATCCAATTAAATATTGACTTCGAATCTCTAGGGCCATGTTGTGCATTAATTTACAATTCGCTTTTATACTCAGTATGCAAGATCAACTTTCTGTTTAGCATATGCTTCTTGCTTCTGATGTGTGCATATATGTGTGCAGTGGATCTATTTGCAATGTGCTTCCTTGCTGCATTTCCAACATATTACATTGGGTGGGCAGTCAGATGGTATGTTGCTTGATCATTGCCTTGTTAATTATAGATTCAGAAGATGCTTCCTGCTAATCATGGGGGGTGAAGTGCCATACCCATGGACAGTCATCCATAAGATAGTGAAAAAAGCAATAATCCAGATGACCACCCATTATTTCCCTTACTCGTTCAAGAGCCTATTTACAATAGTGATGCTACCAAACTTTGAAAAGTGTGTGTGTTGGGGTGGGGAGGGTGAGTTTTATCAGTGAATTCTAGAGTTCTCCTCTGAGCTCCTCATGAGCCAAGGCACAACTTTATGGTATTCACCACAGCTCAAAGAGCGGTCCCTGCTAGCAATCCGTGTTGGCTCCCCTTCCCTGATTCTATCCAAACTTACCCTTCAGCAGCGGAGATCTAGTGGTAGGATGGTTGGCCATATAAGGACTCATCCGTAACACCTAATTGTTTTGGAGCATGTTCAAGGAAGGCCTTCTCCCTTGGAATGCACAGGTCTAGTGTTCCATATCTCCATGACTTCAACTGGAAGGCAGTGGATACTCTGCAAGGTTGCCAGTGTCCAGACCTTGAAAATAAGGACCTCAAGGCATCTGCTATCACCAGCCAGCCACCCCTGCGGCCAATTCTCCAACACCTTTGCATATGTCAGTGTATTTCAGGGCCAGTCAGGAGGACTGGCAGGCGCCTCCCGCAGACATGTCAAGATCCACTTTCTTGGAGAAGTCACCTTTTAAAAAGGAATGCAGTGGTCTCTAAGAAAGCTTTAAAACCCAAAGTTAATTGCAATGAAGGCACTCACCCATCATTAATTTGTAGCTAAATTGCCTAAAGATGGCAATTCAGTTTTAAATGTGACGATCCCACTTTCAATCATTTGCTGCCAGTATGTGGTCCATGTAACCTTCTTTATCAGTTCCTTGGTAACCAAAGCAGACGGATGCCTGCTCAAGCAAGCAATGCAAATATCACAATGTTTTCTTAAAGATTTTGTAATGTCAATCAGCTTTTTCCTGTCTCAGTGATGCCAGGTTAGAGCATTGTGCAGCCTCGCCTCAGTTAGCGACCCCAAAACAATATCTGGACTCATTCAGTGAAGATCTGGTGTGATGCTGGGAATATCAAGTCAGAGCAGACACAACCTGGCTCAAGTCCCGCTTCAGCTACTAGATCGCCTTTAGTCAGCCACTGTCAGCTGAAACTATGTCTCATGGCTGTTGTGAAGATAAAATGGGGAGTGGGTCCATGCATATTATTCCAAGTGCCTTGGAGGAAGGGCAAAATTTATGTGCCGTAGATATGTTTCATTTTCTGTCATCCAAAATAAAATATATCCTTTCAAGCTGGAGATTCAGGGTTCTCAGCTGATGCCATTGGCCATTCTGCTTCTGTGTTCACTGCTGTGTTTCTTTTTACATTAACCTGTGAACATATTATGGCACTTACACGTGTGCCTTCACAGAGAAAAAAACATTGGTCGTCTCCAACAACCAGATCTCAGCTTACCCCAGTCTAACTACAAATTGATCCACACCCTTAAGGATAAACAAACTTTTATGTCATGTCATTATTTTAACATGGAAGCAACTTGGCATGAATGGATGGGATGTTCCCCTGATGTGACTCTTGCTCTTACTGTGGGCATGGATGTGAATAGGATCAACAGCCTGACTTAACCAGGAACTCTTAAAGTACGTCCGAATTGACCACCATTTCTCCATATGGGGCACAGCCATCTTCTGCTGTTTCATGCACAATCTAAGGATTAAGCTGAAAATGGGAACTGGTCCTTGGTTACATGAGAACTGGTTGTTCGAATATTTTTTCACACTGAGACCATTGTAACAACATTCTCTATAGCGGAGCCAGCCTTGGAGGTGCTTTCATATAAAGTTCATTTGTAACATTTATTTAGTGGCTTCTTTTGTTCTTCTGGGTTTTTTGAGGCTACTTTATGAAATGTATGTCTAATTATCAAGAAATGTGTCCTAATCATGCATACATTTCACCTCTTGCACACAGTGTATATAAGAACATTGTGTTTAGATTCTGGATTAAAAATTGACCAGGTATTAAGTTGGAAATGCCCTTGCGCTGTGAGAAAAGATACATTCTCTTGCCTTATAATATGACAGATTTCCAGATCTGTGGCTCAGGGTTAATGTTCCTGGGTAACTCTTATGATAATGATCTTGAGAAGAAGAAATTGGGGCTCGTGCTATACTACTTCTGCAGTCTGGCGATTTAGGAAATAGCAACCATCACTTTCCTGCACTGCACTGCCTCATTATGCTGTTGGCAGACACTGCTTGAGAGAAGTATAATCTGTGGAATTCTTTTTGCTAACTCTCAGTATAGTGAAGCATTTTTAAATGATCACTGAAGCATCAACAGGACTTTTCAAAGAGAAAAAGAAAGACCATGTATGATTTATTAAACGTGTTTTAAGAATATGTCTTGATTGCTGTAACTGCTGCCTCCCCTCTACACCCCCCCCCCCCCCCCCCCCCCCCCCCCTTCTGCACCCCCTGTTCTTCCCCAAGAAAGCAGCCGTGGCAATTCAGGCGAGCTTGAGGAGCAATGGCAACACAGCCCTTATCCATCCGCTTCCAATTGGTGGCCACCGCTGCCTCTTGTAGTGGCAAGTTCTATGTGGAGCATTCCTCTTATCTGCCCTGACTCCCTTTGTTCAACTTCATGGCATGATGCCTGGGTTTTAGTATTAAAGGAGCAGGAGAAAAAATTCTCCCTATCTGCTTCCTTCACACAAGACATACTTTTGCAGCTCACTGCCATGCCACAGAATCCAAAAATCATAGTTTGGAAGGGCCAGTGAGGCCATTGGGTCAATGCCCATGCTCAGTGGAGGAATCTCAGTTAAAATCCCTAGCAGATGGCTGTCCAGCTGCATTTTGGAGCCCAAGACCTCCCTGCTGGATTGTGGTAGCAGTAAGGAAGCTTCAGCTGGCTTTCCGTTAAGACTGTTATTCTTTGTCTCCCCTAGCCCTTTTCCTAAGCAAAACAGTCCTAGACATTACCAATATTTTGTGTAAGGGAATTGCACCAGCCTCTTGATGGTTGTGGTTGCCCTTTCCTATACTTTTGCAACTCTTCAATATCTTTTCAACGTTCAGTGACAAGAATTGTAGTATCCCAAGCAGGCTTGCGCCATCGATTTAGATTAGGACAATATGACAGTATGACAGTTTTATTTTTCAGTTCATTTTCTAATTATACCTTTCCCTTTTTAAAAAAAACAACAGCACTGGGGCAACATTCTCCCTGATCTGTCCACCACATTTCCAAGAACTCTTTCCTGGTCGATGATTAGCTGCCTGCATGGATTCCTTTCAAGCATACACAATGCTGGCATTTTCTGTCCCAGCACGGATCACTTTAGACTTGAACTTCATTTGCCATTTTAATGCCCATCCTCCCAGTTGGGGAGATCTTTTAGGACCTCTTTGAAACCCTTCTTTTTTAAGCATCCAACTGCATTGGCAGGAAAAGACACCAGGGCAAGCATGCCAGGGATAGTGTAGTGCCAGCAGTGAGATTCGAGTCTAATTCAAATGCCCGCTTGAGGGTATCAGTTCTCGCCACATCTCTGTTTTGGGCACCCATAATGAATGCCTATTAGCTGCTGTTCTTAAAGCATCTCATAAATGCAGATGATCAATCAGTGCAGGGCTGAACATGATGCCAAAGCTCACCGCAAAAGTGGCCTCCTTCATTCCGAGACCTGCTTTTCCCATCTTTATGCTTATTCCCAACTCTTGCTCATCCTTCATCAGAAGGATGAGAGGGACAAAAGTGATAAGCAAATGAATATGTACCTTTTATGCCTCTGTGACCACTCTGTTCAGTTGAAATGCAAGCCCTGTGCGAGCTGTCTGTTTCAGTGATGGATAGTACATGGAAAGCCCGATATCCTTGAACTCCCGGGTCTCTGAAGGAAAGCTCTGCATTAAGATTTAAGATGATTGTAGGGCTTATTTTTGTTTAAAATAGAAATGACTTGCAAAAGGGCATCAACACAGAAATGGGGGAAATTTGGAGGTCAGCTGCTTGAAGCTCTGCAGATAGCTCTTTCAGATTTCTGATGTGCCAGAATGAAATTTTAGAGGGGGTAAGGCTCTTATGTGTCTTCCTTTCATTTATTTAAAAAGAAAGCTGATGTTTTGCCTTCAGAGGATTCATATTGATAAAAGGGATGCTTATGCATGTATATCACACAAAAGTGAGATCCACCTAAATAAATAAATTTAAGTGTGTCAGCACCCTCTAAGGGAAGTGCTTCTGCTCATGACCCCAGTGAGAGGCTTGCCTTGTTGTTGAGGGTGGGGGTGAGATTCAGGGATGAGAGACAATTCTCATTTTCATTCCCTGCCCCAGCCCATGAGGCTTTCTTCTGCTGTGTTGTAGAAGAGTGCCAGCCTCAAACCCGGGTATTTACAGCTTTCCTGCAGGGACATGCAGTTCAGGAAACTGGGAAGTCACTTCCCAAACCCTAATCCATCACTGCAGGATGCTTAGTAACTGCTAGCTTTCCCCAATCTGGTGCTCCCCCATATATTTTGGAGTGTATTTCTCAGTGTTCCTGATCAACAGCCATGCTGGTGGGGCTAATGGGAATTGAAGCCCAAAGCATCTTGAGGGCACCAGGTTGGGGAAGGGAGCAACAAGATGTCAGGGGCTGTATCTCACCCATTCTTTGCTTCTTTCCATTACATTTATTTTCTCTCCCCTTGAGCTTTGTTTTCAATGAATGTTTCAGAGTCAAATAACTTTCACCTCAAAATATTGCAGAAATCTGAAATGGGCATCTATGAATTTGAGCTGCTGTTTTGCTTCTGGACTGACAAGAACCCATTACCTGAGTTTGCCATTAGAGGGAATAATGATATATATTGCCTTGTCCATATTCTACAGTAGACTGACATCTTGTAGACAGACATGCAGAGCATTTATTTATTTAGCTCCTGGAGTAATGCACAAATTAAGACATGCAAAAATACTATCACTAGTGGAAAATATGCTAAGTAATACACCATGTTTTAAACACAAACATACATCTCTAATAGTTCTTCAGCCTCTGCAGTGTTGCATGCTTTTTTGTGCTCAGTGGGTTTAGTGTGAACTTTAAAGGAGTTACCTAGGGAATTGAACCCCACTCCAGAGTAATTTCAGGACGATGGACAGCACCTCTGAAGGTATGGCTGAACCCCACAGTGCATAAGCTGCCTCACTGGAGTCACCAGCATCCATTGTCTCTACGGTTGACTAGTCAACTCACATAAGTGCACCCTGGACCTCCCTCCAACATTTCTCCCTGCCCTCCACAGCTGCCTCTACCCCCATACCTCCATGCGTTCAGTGAGAGGTTTGATGGGGAAACCTACATGCATGCAGCTGAATGCTCATACCCCCACATGCATTCCAGAGTTCTGATTGCTCAAGGCTCCCATTCATATGTATGGAGCAGCCTTTGCACAGTCACCTGCACTCCCACATGTTCCTCTTTGAGATCTTGTATCCCTTGCATGAGTGCCTGGGAGTGGAGCTGATGGGCAGGATGGCGCTGGGAGGGTAGCCACTACATCTCTTCCTACTCCCTTTCCATACATTCTTTGAGCACATGAAGCTTAAATTCTGAAGGAAGCTATAGTCCAACCAATTTATGGTTCACTTGCTGGGGACAGTGCCTTGGTGCTATTGGACTACAACTGCTGTTGTCCCCAGGCACCTTGACCAGGTAAGGATGAGGGATGACTGCCGCTGCAGACCAGCAGCTCCTGAAGAACACCTGAAGAGGGACGGCTGCCACTGCTTTAGCTCCTTCCTTCATAATATGGGAGCATGCCTTGTTTGAACCCTCAATCATGAGAGGGAGCACATGCCCACGGAAAGCATTTTCAGAGTGTCAGAGATGTGCTCAGGGTAGTCTAGCTCCCAACACCAAGTTCAGCTTCACCAAATATCCTCAGTAGATCCCCACTTTGATTATGAAGGGAATTTGCATACATTTGGAAAGGCTGTGAAGCTTAAGGGAGTTTAATGCAATTCTCCCATTCAGTCATGGCTTAATTCGTGCAATTTTTCCATTCATGCAAACTGAACAGCAATCACACATGGAAACGGTGCACAACAAGCATGGCCAGATGATGTTTAGAAAATCCCTGCAGTTTGCAGCATCACTCATTTATCAATCCATTGGATAATTGCCATAATTCTGAAACCCGGCACCCAACCAGGCAGGCTTCCTAAACTGAAATGTTCTTTAAATTCAGAAATGTCACTGCTCTGCTATACCTTGACATCCCACAAGTATGTAGAAATTGCTATTTTATTTTTGGAGTACTTTTTGGACTTTACTCCTATTTTCCTTCCAAACTGATAGGCACTTCCCACCTGAGTGTATAATATTATACCCTTTCTTGGAGCAATTTTCATTTAAATGAGCCTCCATGTGCTGCGTTGTCTCAACGCTCCTGGCTGAAAGGGAAAGTTAAAAGAGGAAAAGATGGCCCTCATTGTTCATGGCTAAGCTTTGCCATCTGTCTGACATGGCACTGCCAAGAAGACTGACACCTGCTGGCCTAGATTGCTCTTTTCTTCTTTTCTTGCATTACATTCCCTTTATTCTGCTCTAGGATGAATTTCTACCTCCTAAGGACTGCAGTGGGACATCAAGGAAAAGACTTTACTCCAACTGATCAGTAAATTGCTTTGGGGTTACCAGACAGATTCATGGGATTTCCTTCCCCAACAATCCACATAGCAAATTCTACACCTGCTGTAAAACTTTATTTTGGTTTGGATTGTTTTTTTTTTCCTTTCCTGCAGACCAAAAGAGATTCAGCTAAATTATCTCTCCCAATTTGGTAGCAATTTGACCAGTTTTCCTAGAAAAAAATCAGACAGTTGCATGAATGATTTGTACTTCTGTGATGTTGGAATAGAAAGGCACATGGGGAAGGGCAGATAAATGTCTGTAACCTTGGACAAAGTAGCCCTGTGCCATCTCTGTGGCTGGCCATAAGAACATAAGGATTTTCGTACAGGACCGTAATTCTGTTTCCAAAAGTGATCAACCAGACCGGGCTGGAGACCGACCAGCAAAAGAGATAGCAGAAGCTGTGTGGGAGACCCACAGGTACCAAAGACTGCCTTGGCTCCATGGGGCTTTGTCCTGCCCCGCACATCACTTTCTTCCCTTGGATGCTGGCTTAGGTTGCATCTGAGACTCCTCTCCACTTAAAATTTCCCACACAGTCCTGAGCAGCCAGCAGCACATCATTCCACAGCAGTGTGATCCTCTGGGGCTCTAAACCAATGGGGGAAAACCTGCTTGGACACAATGGGCTCTCTGCTGTCCTGGCTGCCATGCAACCCCTTTTCCAGCAGACAGTCCTCTGTCTGTGAGTCCTCTACTGAAGTGTGGAATGCCTGCGGCCATATTTGCCCTCCCTCCCCCTGAGATCGGCGGCAGAGGCGCTCCTCTGGGAGCCCTCCGGGAGAGACATCAGGAGGCAAAGTACCCAGAGGAGGACCTTCTCTGCAGTGGCGCCCCATCTATGGAATGCACTCCCCAGAGAGGTCTGCCTGGCGCTGTCGTTATTTGTTTTTCGATGCCAGGTGAAGACCTTTTTATTTAAACAATATTTTAATAATGTTTAATATTAACTATAAGTTTTAATTTGCAGCCGAAATGAATCGGGTTTTTAATTTGTATAATCTTTATTTTTTGTATTATATTTGTTTATTTATGTAAGCCATCCCAGGCATTAAGCAATGGAACGGCATATAAAAACTCTAAATAAATAAATAAATAAATAAATAAATAAATAAATAAATAAATAAATAGTTATCCTATCCAGTTCTGGTGTAAAGATCAAGGTGTAAGATCTGCTGCCCATCAATAGTTACCCCTTAAAGGAGCGGGCTAAAAAGGGAGGCACCCAAGTCCTGAGGTCACAGTGTCCCATACTATAGCGTGATGTGCTGTATTTCTATTTAAAATGGAACAGTTATTTCTCACTGTGCATCTCTTTGTATACATTAGCATGTGTAAGCTGTACACAGTTTTCGGTCATCTTTTGAACACTTTGTTGTTAATGTGTTCCTTCTTGTGTGTGTGTGTGTGTGTGTGTGTGCATGTGAAGGATTCTGCAGCAGCCTTCTGAGCTGCAAAAGTTTAGCCTCTGGCATGTCAAAGGCCAGAGGATGGGGACATGGGGGTGGGAGTGGACCACAGGCCCATCCTTGCTGTCCTCCTGGCCTGAAGATGGGGAACGGGGAAATGCCTGACAAGGGCTAATGCCAAATAGTGATCAAGGATTCAAAGCATGCACTTATAAGAATTGGGCAGATGGCTTTTATCTTGGAAGCACAATTGTAGTTCAGACAGAAAATATGATTGAATGTATTTAAGAAAAAAATTACAGTATTTGGAGCAAGCTTGAAGGCAAACATCCATTTTATAATGCATTTTTAGTGAGAGGGCAGACAATTCCCCACCTCCCAAAATTAGGACTGTGTGTGAATCCAGATTCCTTCAAGGTTGAAGGAACACATAACCTGCACCCTTGCCTTGGCTGCTAGCTGATCTCATGGTGTGATTACGATACTGTCTGTCACTCAAAGACATTCCAAACTTCATAGAATAATGGATTATGTTTGACTAGTTGATTGACTAACATCCCAGCCCTGTGCATTTCCCTTACATAAGTTCTGTGTCAGGGATTGCAATGTAAAAGGTTGCATTGTACAACTCATTTACACTTGTGGATACCTCTGCTAAATAATGCATGAAAGGTTCAAGGTTTCATTTACTCAGAAATCTTCCATCGATGTGTTATTCTTGAACGGGGTGAGGAAGCCACATGCCCAACTCTGCTGAATGCTTCAGCATGACTCAAGGAGTGTGATGAGGAATTGGGAGGAGAGTTTAGTACAATGCTGAGATGCAGCAGCCCTCCAAAACATGCAGGCAATGTGTGGAAATTTACTCCCATCCCACTCTATCGGAAAGGGAGATGTAACTGGAAGCCTCCAGTTTCCCAGCAGACACCCAACATGGACTCTTATTTCAAGGGCTCCCTCCACTGTGTTGAAATAAACACAAATGTCTTTTTAGCAACCACCCCAGGAGCTCCCAGAGTTCCCTCTCTTACATACTTCAAAACTTCATTTCCATGGGCAAACCAAGGAAGAGGCAAATAGGGATGAATATTTGCCGTGATCCATAAGGATAAAAGCTGCCCTATGAAGGCCTGAGCAGGGCTGTCATGGATGGGACTTTTTTGAGAGCTTTCTTTAATAGGGTCACCATAAGCCAGAGATCACTTGACAGTGCATTACAACAGCATAAGGACAGGGATGGGAGAAGTGGCAGCTATCACCTTCACCCACGTTTTCTGAACTTGACCTGAAATCTCATTGAACCTCACTCCCATTTTAATGTTTAACTTATTTTCCTGGTTCGGCTTCTTCAAAAAAGAAAAGTGCACAATTTTAACAGGTGCAGTGCACATTTCTGTGTGTATTTTTCAAAAGTGGGCATTTTCCCTTGTTAACTATATTATGAAAAATACATTAAAAAGGGAATGAAAAGTGTTGAACATGACTAGGGAAGTGGACAATATATCTTAGAGCAAAAGCATTCCTGCTCACATTTGGGATTGCAAAAATGACGTATTCATAGGATACACAATAAAACAGAAATAAAACCATCATACATGTAGGGATTGGCACTATTTGTCAAGCCTCTCCAAACATTATGTCAGCATTGGTCTGATGACCAAGTCTTGTTTATGATCACCACACATATGACAAACATGAGAAACACACAAATTGAGCAGCAATCAAATGAGAGATTTGTCAAACATTTTTTTCCAAATTTGCAGAAAAATAGGGCTGATTCACTCTTCAGGGGATATTTGCATAAATTAGGAAATTTGCTCTAACTAAATTGAGTTCTGGAATAGATTGTATGCAAGTGAGGATGTGCGAGGAATCTGTTAGAAGGGTGGAAATCCTATGCATTTGCACAATTCTGCTCCCAAGTTTGTTGGCCCTGTGCCAGTGACAGCTTCCTGTGCACAAGCTGAACCAGCTCAAGGACTTCTTTCTCTAAGATGGACCACAGTCTGTGCATATTTAAACTGCTAACAAAGTTTGTGCAAATAAGCAACTCAGAACATTGCATTTTGAGTAGAACTGGCAAATTTGTGGTTTTTGAGTGTTTATTTGCACAAATTTCATTAGAATTTAAAATGTATTTGCACAAAATGTGGTCTGTCTTACAGGCACAAGCCCGTTGGGGGACTTGGAAGCAGGAAGGAAATCCTTCAAGGATTTCCCTGTTTGTATTGTTTAGTTGCTAAGTCATGTCCAACCCTCCATGATCCCATGGACAACATTCCTCCAGGTTCTCCTGTCCTCCACCATTCCCTGGCGTGCAGCTAATCCCACACCCACCGCCCCAGTGACCCCATCTAGCCACCTTAACTTCTGCCATTTCCTTCTCCTTTGCCTTCTTTAATTCCCAGCATCTTCAAGGCAGAACCATCTGGATTTGTCTAAATGTGAGGATTAGTTCAACAGTTTATACACTATGCTCTGTGAGCCAAAGCTGAATTGTCATGCATCCCTACATACACCACTTCCGAAGGGTAGAACATCACCAAAACAAGATGCAGATCATTCAAGGTGAGAGGAGCCCCGTATTAGTTCTCCTTTGGAAAGCACCTGTTGCCAGCCATTTAGCCCTTGCTCAATCAAAGCAATGCCTTTTTAGAAGATAGGAGCCAGCCAGAAGGGCCAGCTCTCTGCTCTTCACAGTAACTTTCAAAATGTATTCTAGAAATTCTCTGATCGCAGTGTGAATTATATCTAATTCCCCTTTAGTTCACCTCCACGGGTAATGATGCCCAAATGCTTTGTTCTAGTTTCATATCAGCTGAATGATGACAAATAGCAATGTTAAGAAACGAGAAAAGGAGATAGTTGAATCAGATATTGTTAGTTTCTGATTTCCTTCAATGCCTTTAGACACCTTTCTTAGTCATGAATGCTGACTGGATAAGAGGACTGTGTGGGCATTTCATTCTGAGCAGCACATTATTTGGATTTGATCTCAGCTATGTGTTTATGAAGAAGTTGTTGGCTGACGTCTCTGTTCTGTATTTTGGCATATTTTATGAATGCTTCTTATGGACGTTTAAAGCCTATGTCCACGTAAGTTGCCCTTTCATGTTCATTTTGCCATACTCCGATCAGATCACATACTTTAAAAAGGCTGAAGATGTCATGTTGCGAGACACCATTTGTGTGTTTGCCCCTTTGTAGGGATGCGTGTGAAATTTGTTCTTTGGGAATTCTGATAAAAACAGACCTTGTTCCATATAAATATGCAAACTGGATTGCAGTTATTCATTTATGCATTTTTCCAGGTTCTCTGATGGAATTCTGGGTTTGAAAAGGCTCCACAATTTGTATCAATATGCGTATCTTAGGATAAAATGCATTAATAAGTGAATACTTGGTGGGAAAAACCTATGTATAGAAATGTTTACTTAGTGAAAAAATACATCTGGAGAAATCCTCTCCCCTCTCCTCTCCTCTTTTCTCAATATTAATGAAGAAATGGGACTAAATGGACTTATGCACAAACCTGGCATGGACTAGAATCCACTGAACCTTCCATTTTACCCCTTCACAAAACGAGCTCCTAAGAGAGGGGCCTTGAAGGTCCCATGACCTGCATGGTGAGCTCTTTCCTTCCAGCACCTCTCATCTCTGCAGTGAGTTGCTCAAACCGTCCCCCTGCCCATTTCCCCACCTTTGGCTCCAGCACCAGAAGTGAGCCAGGAATGTGGGAAAGTGACTGTCACAACAGATGGAGGGCTAGTGAGGCATGGGATACTGTGGCTTCAGTTTCTTCTCCTACCAAAGAAGTCTACTCACATACACACTTGTGTGGATTTATCTGCTACTATGGCATCCTCATGCTCTGACCGGGAGCAAACAGGGGAGCTTATCAGCAACCAGAATCCAAGGCCTGAGCAGGTGAGATATTGTCAAAAGGGCAGTTAGTCTAGGAGGAGATTGATGGAGACTCTGGGCAGCCAGTAGGGCATGTGCGCAGGCCGGCTGCCCCACCATCCAGGTGGGCCATGATCTTGACCGTTCTTGTGGTCATGATTAAGCCCTGTCTTGACTGAGCCTCGGGTCAGGTGCACCGTTTCAGAGGATCTGGGGGTTACAGCAAGTGGTCCTGAGTTGCCCATACCACTTACCTAATCCTGATGGCCTCTCCACCACTGATGCCCAGGTTCCTCCACAGATCGCCTTTAGCACGTGGGGTACAGTCCCCTAAGGCCAACGCGAAGAAGGCATTTTGAGGAAGAAACTTACCAAAGGCTGGACACTGGACAGGCCATGAACGAAGCCTGAGCCTGGATGAGGCACAATGTTATGTTTGCTTGTTGTGCTTTACTGAATCAGCACCATCCTGCCTCTACAGCTAGTGCCTTCACGTGCTGAAAGAGAAATATCACAGTTCACTGAAATGCAGCTGGAACACCTTCAAGGATGCTTGTTTCCCCACTTGTCATTTTTCAAAGGTTTGTGTTCCTGGTTTTCCATTCCACTGCATATTTGCTTACTGTATGCTAAGAAGACCCATGACCATGATCAGACTTCCAATAACAGTGTTTCTCTCTACACTTGGCAGTGCCTTCAAATTTCCTTTTTCCTTCCTTCCTTTCTTTTGTAAAGATTTCATGCTAGAATATGAAGTCAAGCTTAGGAAAATATTAAATCACCAGCATGTGAGTGACTGGCACATCCATTATCTTTTATGACACATTAAAGGTGCTGTCAAGAGCTGGCATTTTATTGACTCTCCCTCCGCAGTGCCACCCCAGCCTCACCACCCCCCACTTAGAGCAGAACCGATAAATGAAAGGAAGATTATATATTATTGCCTAATTAAAGGTACATTAAAGTGAAAGCAAAGATGGGAAATTAATAGCAAAACACATCAATATGCAGCAGTAATAGAAACAGTCTTTTTTGGGCTTCCTGCATTTCAAAGCAAGGAGCAATAGGAATTTCTAGCTCTACCAGGGATCTATTAGCAAGAGCATTTGAACACCCCCCCCCCCGGGTATTTGCACACTCACTTAACTCTACAGCTTGCTTTGTCTGGCTACTGCCTTTCCATTTAACTTGGGACAATTGTCAATCTGGATCGTAAGAGCCATTTGGAGAATGGGTTCTTACTTTGTAGAATGTAGTGATACACCCTGGAACTCTATGGTATGGTTTTCCTAGAGGGCCTAACTGAAAAAGATTAAAGATGCTTTTTAAATTTCCTCCCCAGGTTCATTTGCCAAAGGCTTCACACTTGCATCACCTCCTTTAATTTGGCATTTGTGAGGGTGTCTGGCTTCCAGACCTCCGGACTGCCAGCCCTGCTTTGAAGAACCATTCAGGAAAGTGTGGGCAAGGGTGTTGCTAGTGCTGTGAAGAATTTTTCACTAGCGTTCGGTGGGAAGCTTAGCAGCTCACCTCCGTGTGCCTTTCCCGTAGCTGCCATTCTTTTGCCCAGTGCCTACTTTCCTCCCACATACCTTTCTTCCTCCGTTTCCTTTGCCCCAGCTTGTGCATTCATCAGGAACTTAGCCTCACGCTACATCATAATGGCAGGAAATTCAACTGTTAAAAGCAAATGCAAGTGGCAGGGCCCATTCTTTTAGTAGAACATGTAGATGGCAAGTTGGAGGAAGGAGCTAAATTCTCCCCTTCTCTGTGGATTCCCTCACCACAGCCTCTCTTTCCCCCTAATCTTTATAGAGAAAAGGCTAAGAGGAAGATAGGTTTAGGGAAAGTAAGTGGTAGGCCCTGGGGGAGTGGTGCGTGGGGAAAATAAATAAATAAATAAACAAAATACCCCTTTAATCCTGTTTTAGATGTGCTTGTAGCAAAACCAATGTGGGAAAGTGCTTACAGTGTTGGACTAGGACTCAGGAGACTTGGGTGCTAGTCTTTACTCATCCATGAAGTTCTCTGAGTGACTCAGGGCTAGTCACCCTTTCCAAGCCTAACCTACCTCTCAGGGTTGTTGTGGTGATAATGAAGTGGAGGAGAACCTTGTAAGCTCTCCTGGGCTCCTTGCAAGAGGAAGTGAAGCAGTGTGTAAATGTAGTACAACAACAACAACAACAACAACTGGAGCTTTATTTGTTTATTTATTAAAGGGCTCCGCAATAGCCAAAGTTCCCCGAGTGGTCCATAATAAAAAAGTTATAAAATACAGCAAGATAGATCTTAATATAAAACTTTAACAATTTAAAACGACAGGGCAAAACCAAGGCTCAAAGCAGCGTTATACTAATTTTAACATATACTAACATTTGAAAACAGCCAGCCCCAAAAGTCTGAAATGCTGAGGCCCAAAGGGCCGCCGTGCAGGTTCCAGTGCGCCCCCATCAAACGGGCATTCCACAACTACGCTAGCATTATGGAAGTGACTGAAACAGAGTAATACGCTGATCTCCAACTGACAGGTACAGACATACAATTAATTCACATGCCATCTTGCTTATTCTAAGCCAGTCAGTACAGAATTTGGGTTGCCGTGTGGCAGAATTTGGATATTTTGATTTTATATTTTGGCAGAGAGGACATGCAACCTTTGCTAAGATCAATGAAGGAGACGCACTCTTCCTGGTGAAACCCTGTTTTCATCTGAAGTGCAGAAGCTAGCTGATCAAAGGGAGCGGCATAATTTAGAGGAGAAACAGGAATCAAAGGCCTGTTAATAATAGATGGCTGCTCAGTTCTCTTCCAGTGCTCTCAGTAATCCCAACACCATCAGGATCCTGCCTCCAGTCTGGCTTATTGCAGTGTGTTCCATACAGGGCCCAGAAGCAGCGAGTTGGACAGCTCGGCCTCTCTGCTTGCCATCTGTGGATCACAAGCCTCAGCTTTCTCACATATATTTGTTCAACTTCACTGGCTGCCCGTATGTTCTAGGACCACTTAATTGTGTGGATGCGCATGCTGTGACGGGCTTTGCTCCACTGTATCTTAGGGAACACCTTCTCTCATATATTCCTTCTTGCTGTCTCTATAAAAAGGTTGAGAAGAGCCCAGCTGGATCACACTTGGGTCCATCAACTCCAGCAATCTGTTTCCTATGCAGCATTAGGGCTGTCGGACATGAAAACCACCTGGTGTCCTCCATGCTCCATCATCAAGTGAGCATTCTGGGCTGGTGGAGACCCGGCACCACCTTGGGCAAGTTGTATTTCTTTTATCTTGACCAGTTGACTTTCTAGGAAATGGGTGATGACATTCATCATGGCGGCCATTCTGTAAATGTGGCCATTTTGTTAGAACAGCCTCTCATAATTCCATTTGTGCCCAATCCCCAAAGTTGTGGACCCTTTGCTTAATATAATTGGGAGCATAGGCCATATAATCCCACATGCTGAAGGCAATTGGATGATCTAAATCTTCATGTACAGGTGATAAAGGCAAAGTGGTACACCAGGTGGACAGGATGGATTATAGGTACACCTTCACCTCCATTCATTTGGCCAATTCTGTGCATGAGTGTGTATGTGTGTGTTGTGTCATACTACAGAATGCAAAATTGGAAAAAGCTCTTCAGATATATGCATTCGTGCAAATTTTACTGGCATTGTATGACAGCATTTAGTTGTGTTGATGTTTGGTGCTTCATCTCATGTTTGTCTATTGCCTCAGATACTGTGTCCTTCTCAACGGAAGGTATTTCTTTGTTGTTTATGCTTGTTTGAACAAAAAAAGCTGCACAGATGCATTTTGACATCACTTCCTGTTTGGCCCTTTGTTTTGATTTATCCTGTGAGAGCTCACCTATACATCACATGCCATTGTGGTAGATGGTACTGTTCCAAACTCTCTGAAATAAATAAGGAATACACAAGACGAACAGGCTGCCACTTGTGATGTTGCAATAGGAGTGATGTATTGACAGGAACAACAGCCTTATGGGACAGTGCAAACTAAATTGCATATGGCCAGATGTTTAATGGATTCCAAACAGCTGTTAGGGTAGCTAACTTTTGATTTTAAAAAATGCTGATCTTTTGTTATGTGTTCAAAGCCCAGGCAGATCCTTGACCTGCCAAGTGAAAGGGCAGCAACTGGCACAGAATAACCCATAGGAAGGAAATTGAGCACCGCTGAGCTGCAAAACTTGAATTAGCCTTGGCTACATACCCATCCTTCTCAAAGCTGCCAGCCAGCTGTGCCCTAAAATTATGCCAGTAGGTGACAAATGTCCTCTTCCTGTCTCTTCTTGGTAGCTACCTAGCTGCACCTATGTCCTTCGTTTACTTAAAAGCAGATTTGTTTGAAATGCTGAGTACAGGCATGGCCCATCTCTTTAATGTAAGACTCAACCTCGGGATAACCCAGGCCATACGAAGCTTCCGCCACTCCCCACCTAGATTTACAATGCCCCAATTTCATAGGTCAGTTAATAGGATTAACATTCAGTTCTCAGACCTGCTTTAATTCATGGCATTAAACAGTTCTTTATGGCATTACATTTGCCAAAAGGACTCATATATGCAGGAAGGAGAGCAGGAAGAGAAGATTGCTATGCTTGAATTTGTACCATCAAGATGACAAAATGGGCTTTCAGTAAACAATAGTTTATTGACAAGAGATGCTTAAGGGGCCAACTGCTGTGCACTGCAGGCTGAATACTTATGAAATGGACATCCTGAATATATTGGATGCTGGGGAAATGAAACATTTCTTTCCTTAGCATTCTTTTAAATATTCCGTTCCTGTACCACATCTTCACTGCACCTTCCAGTCAGACAACCCTGCCTTTACTTTTTTTTTTTCTCAGTCATAGTGACATGAGTGCTGGGCCTTTGTTTACTTCATCGAGCTGTTATTCTTCAGAGGTATTTGCTAGCAGTGCCTTTGCCAGCATTTGCCTTCTGCAAAAGGTTTGCAAAATTATATTAGTTTTTTTTTTCCTCTCTGAGGTTTACTTATCATGGCCAGGTACAAAACCCTACTGAACTCCATGATTTATACAGCCTGATGAATTCTCACACAAAAAAAGTAATCCACACCAGCAGAGAACCACAAAGACCATGGTCCAAGGCAACCAACTAACTGTCTTATTGTACAGTGGAACACTGAAACTGAGAGAGAACCTAGTAAGTTAATGCAGTGTGAGTCAGAAATACTGGGAAATTTGCCAAACAGCACCCAATAAGTATTTCCTTTGATTTCTTCAAAGAATCCCACATCTCCACCAAAAGAGTCACTCAAGGCAGCCAATCAAATTCAGAAAGAAAAGAACAATAGTGAACAAAACATAACATTAACCCAATGAAATTAAAGGTATAATTAAAATCCAGCAATAAAGGAATACCCAGCACCAATCAATTAAAACCTTGATCAGCAAGAAACCAACCTGAATGCCAGTGGCCCACCTGATAGAAGGAAAGTGGGCGATATGACTAAGTGGGTAATATTACTAAGATCTATCAATAGTGCCCCAAGCAACATTCAGCCCATCCCTGGCAAAATGCACCATTCCTACTTGAGACACATATGTCTGAACTGATTTCCCATTTGGAGTATATTTGTTGTTGTTCAGTCGCAAGGTCATGCCCAACCCATCACAACTCCATGGACAACATTCCTCCAGGCTCTCCTGTCCTTCACCATCCCTCAGAGTCCACCCAAGCCCACACCCACTGCCCCAGTGACCCCATTCAGCCACCTCATCCTCTGCTGCCCCCTTCTCCTTTTGCCGTCAATTGTTCCCAGCATCAGGGTCTTCTCCAGGGAGTTCTTCCTTCTCATTGGGGGATATAACCCATAGGAAAAAGAGGATTTGGTCTGGACCTGTGAGGAATGATTTCCAATACTGTCCACCAGAGAACAAGTTGCTATTTGCTTGTTAGTGCACTAGCTCAGAAAACCAGCACTTTTGCCAGATAAATATGAACCTCCCCTGGCCTAGTCCTGGAGTGTCACTGCAGCGTTTTCAAGAAGGGAAACAGAGCTATGACTTCAGGGCTCAGCACAGAAAAAAGTGTTTCACTAGAAGAAAGGCAAGAGAAGAATCTGTTTATGAGCTCTTACAAGGACATCCCAAAAAGGAAGGAATGTATGTGTAGAAGGGAGGCTGAAGGCTGAAGTACAAGGAAGGAAAAGAAGGAATGAGAAATAAAGATGGGTTGTTATTTATCTTTAGTCCATGGAATCAAATGGGAAAGGGAGATCTTCAGTGGCAGATTAATATGTTCTACATATACACAAGTATTTTTCAATCCAGGTAGCAGCACCAGCCTAAGGACACAGAAGATTCATGAAGTGCTGCTTCAAAGTGCCGCCTTTTGAAATTTCAGCTCTCAGTTAAAGCCCATAATGACACCTCTTATTGGCTTCAAACAAGTCATATATCAGAGAATAGATTCATAAGTTCCAGGGCCCCAAATTCTCCTGACAGTGCTAAGGGCAAAACAGAGCCCTGAATTATTTCCGCATTTTGATGGGTGGTCTCTGGGTAACTGTCTGCTGTGGAAGCTGGGGATGAGAAAATGTACCGCATAATGGAACCATTTGCATTAAACTCCAGCTGAGAATAAACAAGTCTACAATTTTTTGACGTACCTTATTCTTAACTTGCACCCCTCAAACTCTTGTCAAGGAAATAATACACTTTTTGCTTAGAAGTGACCTCAGATGTATAATTACATGACAGGCTGTTAGAATACCAAGGAATTTATTTGAGTCTGTGGGTAAATTACGTGCAGATATTTTTAAGTGTCCCTCCAGTACATGTTATGAAAATTGCCTAAAGGCTTATTTACATAATAAGCACTAACACCTCTTTCTGAAGCATTTTGAAGATCACTAGTATAGTGCTTCTACCATTGGCACGCTAAAAGCTACTTAGACAAAACAATACACAGGTCTTTGATGCTTCCTTTCTTTTAAAAGCAGTACATAAAATGAGCAGCAGTAAGAGAGGAGTTAAGGCTAATTGGTATACTCCATTATCATCTTTCATATGCCAAAACTGATTTGAGATCCTTAAAAGGGATAGTCTAAATTTTGTCATGCTTCCAGCTTAAAAACATGGACACTGTTTCCACCATATTTACAAGCTTGTCTTGGCATCAGTAAGGACTAGAAACTTGTATGCATTTCTTTTAAAAAGTGAAAATTTCAGGATGCTATATTCCATATCCAATGCAGATTATGCACTTGGAAAGCATGAAAGTAATTCACACAGTTGCCTTTATTGTTGCTTAGAAAGAGAAATGGCGATTGCTGAGTCAAATGACTTTGTATTAAAGCTGTTTTTGCTATTGGCCTAGATCTCAGGGCTCCTAAGAGAGTGTATATAAATACAGTGAGCAAGCAGCCCTCTTCTGAGTGATTTACATCACATGCAAAAGTCCCACTGATACAAAAAATAGCTTTCCCTGCTGTGTATTTCTATCACCCATAGCAAGTCTGACTTCTCAAACTCATTCGAAATTCAACAGAAATGGTCACATTCGCCCCCTCTCCTTCTCACGCTGTGAGGGATTTCATATTTGCAGGACTGCATGGAAATATACTGTGGATGATCAACAGAAATGTGTTTACCAAAGGAACTCACAACATTGTGTGAGAAGTGGATAGAAATCTGAGCAAGAAGAAAAGTATTTTTACGTAAGTGACAATGGGGAGAAAGAGACCTATTATGGAGACCTTCAGTTGTTAAGCTGTAGAGGAACATGAACAGCACCACAAACAAAACAGTAGTAATAGTCTACATTCAATTCTTTTCATGATTGGTAACACAACCATTCTCTCACACGTTATGTTCATTTACTGACTATCAGCCATTACTTACCTGGGACAGGACTTAACAGGGAGTCTTAATGGCTTGACCTTTGCTCAGTGGCTGCACTGGCTGGGGATGATGGGAATTGTAGTCCAGAGGGTCAAGAGGGCACACGGTCAGGGAAGGTTGCTTTGTATGCACCGTTCCATGTGGAACTCTGACAGTATGGATTCTTCAGATGGCCACAAACGCATGTTGGAGAAAGGCATGTTTTCTGACTTCTTGTTTCATGGACTGGATTACTGAGCAGCAGCAGATGGCAGGAACTGTTCTGGATCGAGCCAAACTCCTATCTTGTTCAGCATTCTGTTTACACGGTGGCAGCCGGCGCAGCCTGGTGGTTGGACTGCTAGGCAGGGGACCTGGGAGCTACCGATTCTAGTCCCTGCTCAGCCATGGAGCTCACTGGGTGATTTCGGGACAGTCACAGACTCCCTACCCATCCTATCTCTCAAGGTTGTTGCTGTGAGGACAAAACTGAGAGCGAGAGGTGGATAGCTAGAAAAGCTGCCCTGAGTTCCTTGAAAAGGAAAAAGCAAACAAACAGGCACTAAATAAACAAATAAATAATAAATAAATAAATAAATAAATAAAAGATGGCCTGTCCCATTAGAGCTAGCCAGCAGAGACAATGCCTCCAGAGAGGATGGCAAAAACATCTGGATGGCCATGCCTTTCCTAGGCCTGCTCTGTTGTTTCACAGATGAGAACAGCTCTTTGCTTTGCACTGCCCTGATATTCACAGCTGACAAGCTGCAGCGGCTCCTTTGACACACCTTGCTAAGGACTCTGTTCCACCGTATGCTTTGATACTCTGCCATGGCTGTGTCCTCCCCTGCTTTAAGTGCCCAGATCGTGTGCTAGCAGGGAGACAAGAAAAAAACAAAGCATATATAGTTGTCCCAAACCAAGTTATCAACAGTTCCAGATATTGCTCAGCATCTGCAGGGCAGGGCCTGTTGGGCAGTGGTGTTCATAGGCACAGATTTACCTACATCTCTGCTATCATCAGAATGTATTGCTACTTCTGTGCGCTGACCAATCTGCCTCATGGGGAGAAAATAATGCCCAGTTACTTCACCTGCTTGTTGTAAGTCAGCCTCCTCCAACCTGGCACTTCCCAGATGTGCCGGCATGCAACTCCTCTAATGGCCCTGCTGGCTGGGAATTAAGGGACTTCAAGTCCAGCATATCCCAGGAAGGCTCTTCTATGCTCTTTTCTCAGTTGTGTGTAGCTGCCATGCCATT
This sequence comes from Varanus komodoensis, assembly GCF_004798865.1. Classification (NCBI taxonomy): domain Eukaryota; kingdom Metazoa; phylum Chordata; class Lepidosauria; order Squamata; family Varanidae; genus Varanus; species Varanus komodoensis. The sequence continues at coordinate 6,574,284 of NW_025335727.1, read as the reverse complement.
GGGAGCTGCTGGGTTCGACCTGGGAACCCCAGGAGGGTGAGCATCCAGGGCTGCAGTTTAGAGCAGCTCTCTGCATATTAAGGAACTCCCAGGTAAGTGGCTGCACCTTTTTAAGAGAGCTGCCATTGCCTCTTCTTGCCAGGAAGGGCTAGACAGTCTTCCTGGTTAAGCCTGAGAGCTGACCTGAGAAGAAGTTCTCCCCAAGATCTGATTCTTGGCTGGATCTCTGTTGGATTCCTGGCTACTGGCTCCAACTCAGCAGATGCTTATAGCTGCACATTATGGGAAGTGTAATACCAGATGAGACTGTTGGGTTAGGTTTATTAAGGAAAGACATTTTTACAAACATTTCCTTGGGCCCCCATATGCTTCTTTTGTGCTGACAACGAGCAAAAGGAGAAGGCATTTGTGGATCCTGAACAGGATCAAATCAAGTGCCTCAGTTTCCCAACCATAATGGAGATGCAGCTTCTCCCGTCACTGTTGTCCAGGGAAAAGAAGAATCACACAGGACAGATTTCTCCCACCCACTCACCACAGACAGCTTCTAAGGGCATGGGAGCACTCTGGAGGTCATGGGTTGGCATGCCCAGCACATGCAAATGCTTCCCTGTACCTCAGGGATGAGCCCCATGTACATGTGCCTCATGCGCCACTGCCCAGTCACCCTCAAAATGGAAATTTAGCAGCGAGGTATGGCAGAGGCTTTCTGGGGACAAAGTGAGCTTGTTTTCAAGTTCAGATTTCCTCCACGATCCGCTGTAAGTATTTCAGTAGCCCGTCAAGAAAGGCAGGCAGGCAGGCAGGCAGGCTGGCTGGCCGCATGGTGGGCTAGTGCAGCCTGTGGGATTGTCCCGAGCAGGGGTGTGGATTGGCCTGCAGACCTATGGAAGTTGCTAAGCCCTGCAATATGGAAACCTAAATGTATGGTCTCTGCTTGTGGCTTTGGTGGACCTACATGGGAACCACTATGGTGTAACTGAAAATGGTAGAGCATTTGAGCATGAAAGGTTTACAAAAGCACTGGGGCATTATCAGGCCTGCTTTATAGAGCCATTAATGCATGCTTCATGCGTGTTGGGAAACATAAGGCCAAAGGCCATGTACTTGCAACTGCCTGCATGCTGTATTAATGATGTTGTAAAAATGCCCAGGGGGCTCTTAATGCTATTATAATAAGGACCTTTATTATTACATAGCCTTTTGAAATCAGGGGGAAAAAAGGCAGGGAGGACCCTTTCTATTTCACACTTTATGTCTCTTTTAACCAAGTCGGCAGCATAATTTGATGTGAGCTCGGAAGAGAAATGTGCCATCAACACAAAGAATTGCATGCTACTTTGCTGTTTTCATCTTAGCTGGATTTTGAAAAGGCTCGTTCAGTATCTCACATCTACATTGTGTCCATCTTGCCCTGCATCATTTTCATTTTGCTAACTCTACAGAATGATGACTGACACATCATTGTGCAAGTAGGTGTGGAAAAATGCCCAGCCTGAGTAAAGTTCCAGTTGCATCTATTGATGGTGATAGTTGACACGGAAAAGATTAACTAGAAAGTTTGAGGAAAGGGTTGACAAGAGAGTTTTAAGTCTGAATGGGAAATGTCAGAGTGTGAATGGTCATTGTGCCCCAGTAGATAAGAAGTGTGCTTGGCGATAAGTGTAGAATGACAAACCTTGTGCTCAAAACAAAGATGTAAATGTCCTTTGTGTTCCAGGTGAGGAATCATGCCTTTTGCAAAAGAAATAAGTCATACTAGTAGTTCAACTGCTAACCAGTCTGGTGTGCCAAAAGAGTGATAGAATGAAACAGATCTTTGTTACTACCTCTTAATGGTAATGACCTCTTAATGTGGTGGCAAGTACTTTTAATTTTGTAAGGATCTCCTGCTCAAACCGGGGATTGAGCACCAGCCTCTCCTGGTGTTGAGCTGAGAGTTCCACAGCATAGTCCCATGAATGTCATTTTCTAGGCTGAGTCATGTTCACATGAGTTCTTCCATAAATCGGCTCCATACATTGAAAGACATGGTAGTTTCTCTCAAAACACACATTTTTGAATGCAGTTCCACTCTAGTGTCCCTGTTGTGAAGCCAGGACTTGCAGGGATGTGACACCAACATCTTTTGATTAGCAGGGATGCTGAAATCATCCTTTCCCAGTAGCGTTGCTGGGGACAGTGGGATGGGGTATGCATTTTCTCAGGAACACTAAACACAGCTGTGAGCTGTCACTTGTGCAATGCAAGTTTCTGGGGATGATTTGATTCTGAATGGGTAATTAAGCCTGCTTAGCTTCGAGAACTGGATTGTTGATGGATCAGCAGAAAAACCTGCACACAGGGCCATTCCTTTGAGGGTGTCATAATGAGGACTGTCTTGATGTCCTCACTGTAACTTTTGCCACTATACCATATTTTAAATTATGTGTTGATCCTTTTCTTTAACATGTAAATTGGAGTTCTTAGGAGGCGAGAACTGTCAGGACATTGGGGAAGTATGAAAGTCAGTGGATAAGTAAGTTTCAGTCTGCACATTAGCTTTGGCGATATGGTTCAGGGTGGTTTGTTCTAAAATTCCTTAATATCAGAAACCTAAAAGAACTCTAGCAGGAGATAAGCATCTCATTTCACACAAGGGGTGAAAGGGCTTCTACTACATCCCCATCAATCTCTGAGTCTTTCTCTTCCTCTCCCAATCTCTCTGTCTCTCAAAGCATCACCAGAGAAAGGCCAGATGCCCATTTCATTTCATCTGTTCTTCCTCTCTTAGGCATTCCTCCTTCTCGGAATTGATGCTTTCCTCCCACTTTGGAAAGTGAGGGAGAAGTGGCAGGAGAAGGAACTGGGAGCATTGTGAGGGCAGGGAGCTGCCCAGGGCTTTGGTTCTGCTTTCAGCAATGAAAACAAGGCTGTGTGCTTCGCTACATATCATTGCACTAGATGTTTGCACAGAATCATTATTTAAAACAATTCTGAGTGGAATAAGACACTCAGTTAAAGAACATAGATAAGATTAGCATGCAGTATGCAGTGACTTTGCCCCACAGGGTAGCAGTTACATGATGTTTTCCTTTTCTTTGGCAAATCAGTGGCCCAAACCACCATGCCACAAAGTAAACTTCTCAATGCAACAAACAAACAGGCAAACAAACAAAGCCAGCCAGCCATGGGTGTGTTTCAGGTATCCCAAGTTTTTCCAATTCTGATTTTGTTATCTCTCACTGGATGCTTGTAGCCATCCTGGGAGTCTAGAGCAGAATCACCACATCAACATTTTTAAACTATGGGGGCATCACACTGCAGTTTAGTATATGATGCAAAACACTAAGAAATAGTTGTCTGGAATCTGTTAAGGGGATGGTCAAAGCCCAATTAAGAAAGACTGCATTGATTTCCAGCTGGAGTAATAAAAGTCTCTTAAATATCTTAAAGCACTTTTAAAACCAATAAAAGTGAATTTTAGAATACAGCTCAATTTCTGAATGGAGTTTAATGCTCTTTCAGTGCTAAAAGGGAGAGTTATCACTTCCCAATGGAGAGTATAAATTAAAAGTCCTCTTCTTCTCCTCTGCTTTCTGTTTTGGTCACTAAGAGGAACCTGCCACACCTATTATGTGCTAAGGTATTCTGAAAATGCATCGCTCTTCAGTGCTTGGGGGAAAGCAAAAGGATTCCCACTGGTCATGAAGTTCATTGCTCCCGGGCATCCTCCACAGGTGAGCCTATCAGCCCACTGTTGCTGAGGCAGGTGGCTGCTTTGTCTCATCAGTGTTTTGAACTGTGGTGGTTCTGTTCCAAGCTCTCAAGTCAGGATCCTCTTCCTAAGTGTTGTCTCTGAGATGGTTAACCCGAGATGCCACAGGCTGAATTTCTGATCATGGTCATACGGACTGTATGTTCAACTAGTGAGCTGTTGGCTGTAGCAATGGGTGACATTTTCATTTACTTTCAGATTTGGTATGAATTATTCGAATTTTCAGTGCTTGTAATTTCAGGTTAACAAGAATTTGACTATATCATCATCATGTCTGCAAAATGGATAGATCTGTACATCCAGGCTCATGGCTTTGAGCACTGAAATGTCTTGGTTTGCATCTCTACCTATTGATCCAAAAGCATTATTTAGGGTTTTACTTAGGATTACTAAGGGTTACTCAAGGTTGCCAGCATATTCCTTGCAGGTATCTTATTTTGAACGGGTCTCTAGTATCATGACCATATTCAAGCTGGGAATAGTCATACATATTCAGTTTGGCTGGTGCAGACAGGTGAGAATATAGTTTCCATTGGATTTTGGTAAGTATTAATCAAAGTTTACTTTCCAGCATGAAAGAATTTAAGATTAAGAGAAGACAAAAAAGAAGAGTGCAGAAGAAATGGAAAGTGTCAGATCTGGCTGTTCCTTAGCAGTGGTGTAGTGGAACCAGGGCTCACAAGGTTAAAACATCAGGACATTTTGGTTAGAAGGAACTATCACATCCACTTCAGGCTTCCCTGTTACCTTTGCATTTAACTGCAGTTCACCCCATAGTTGTGGAAATGATTTTTTTCACCAACATCATGTTGTTCCGTGTTCTAAAAAAAGTACTTTGGAGTGCCTTGGTTATGAACAATAAAATCTGTCAGTTTTACAAAATACCTGCCCCAAAGGAGGATGCAAAATCAGAGCAAAGCTGGCAATGCATCCACTTGCACTGGGAATGCAATAAAACAAAAATCCTTCGGATGAAAGAAAGGAGTACTGTTGTAAACTTTGCCAATGCTGAGACCTAGGAGTGGGAAACTGTGGCAATGCTGAGACCTAGGAGTGGGAATTTCTCCTAACGCTGAGGAAATTTGCTAAAATTCTCTTCTTTTCCTGCACCATCTGCTTACATGGTGGGTGGAGAATTGTGAGAGACCCTTTGCTCACTAGTCTGAGGAAAACACTTCAGTCCATCCTCTGTCCTTCCACTGCATGATATCTGCTATTGTGCCAAGAGAACTAAACCATGCACCAGACCTCTGGATGCTGTACAGCACTGGGCTGATTTATTAGATCAAATAATCAATTAACCTTCATTTCTGTTCACACTAAATTTGCAAAATTCTGCTTTCCCAGACATCTAATTTGGATTCTCATTTGTAGCATCCACTCCCCTGCCCCCAAGGTCATGACCATGGCATATCATCATATAATTAAGATGACATTTCTTCTCTGCACTTGATTGTGACTAGGCAAAAAGGAGCTTATACCTGGTTAGATTAATGGTCCACCTTGCCTAGGATGATTTAACCTCACTGGCAAACTCTCTTCAGCGGAGATCTTTCAAAGTCCTAAAACCTCATAGTTTGTAGCAGATGACTGGGGATAAGTAACTTTCTCCGTGTTATGTTTGCATACATGTCAGCTCTGTTGAAAAGGGCACAGCATAGTTAGTTCTCCTATCCTTTGAGAAATATGGACCTTCTACTAAGCAGTCCTTGAACATCTTTGCATTTCATTTAGCCCGTGAGTGAGGGTTTCTGTGGAATATATGTTGATTTGATCTTATAGCATCTCTGCTGTTATTTTATTTTTTCAGGATTATTGGCCTGTTTGAATTGTATTGTTTATCGGTCATAGTGTGTGTGCATGCATGTGTTTGTGTGTGAGAGAGAGCTTCCTTCTGAAAGTCTATCCTGAAAGGCAGGGTATAAATATGTGGGATGAATGGCAAAGACAGCATTTTCTAATGCACAGATTTGCACGCTGTTTTGGATCCTAGGGTCCCTCATTCAGAGGCAAGGTGCCATGGTTTACTGCTGCCGCCACCACTGCTTTCCAAAGCATCGCACATGGATATGGGCCTAAGCACACTCTTGTATCTACTTCCTATTGCACATTGCCCCTTATTTACTGCATTGACTGGCCATCTGTTATTGCACAGGTTGTCAGGGAATTCACAATGGGATGTGGAGGGCCAAACTACACATTACACTCGTGCTGTGGCTGAGCTTGTGCTTAATTTTATCTTCATGCAAGCGGGCAGAGCTCCTATTTGGATTGGGGGGCAGCATGCATCTTATTTTAAATCTCTCTTTCCATGAATGGAAGGGATTTGGGATGGAAAAATAAGTGAGGGAACATTTAATCTACCCCTTTGGAGCATGCTGGTCTTGATCTGAGCCAGGACCATGCTCGCTTGCACAGGCAAAAAACAAAGCATAAACATCAGCTATCCACTTTATGAGTAGCCTAACATACAGTTTGGTTGTAAGTCCTGCTCAAAAGGCTATTCTTTTCTTCAGGAGCAATAAGGTAGCCCAACAGAAACCTGTAGTCTTCTTTGGAATAACATAGGTAGGCAATGGATAACATAGGTAGGCATCTTAGCTAATGATACCTGGAATCAATCTTGCAGTGAGGTGCCGGAATCCCGTTCCCCTCACCCAAGTTTTGCCTTTCTAAATCTGATTGAATTTGGGGTGTTTCAAAAATGGATCATCCTTGGAGTTCAGTTCAGTTGTGGGCAAGACCAGCTCCCTAGCATCTGAAATCTGCCTGTTTCAAATGCATTTGTACAATTCTAAATCCTTTGCAACATATCTCTGGCAGTGCCAGAGATGTCACTTAAGGCAGCCTCATTCAGGAGCTGAGAGGAATTAAATTGGCCAATTACAGATGATAATGTTTTGAAAGTGACATTCATGAAGCAGGCATTTAATAGTTTGCTCTAAGTGCATCATAGTTGGCACTTTGTGATATGAAGCCAGTACAAAATGCAAGTTAAAAATACGATAATAAAAGAAGGCATATGTTAGGCATCCATCAGCACCATAATCCTGTGAAATTTAGACCCCTGATAGCTGGCATGGACATCAGGGTTATTTTCTTTTAAATTAAGTTTAGTTTATTTAAATAGCTAAAGCCTGCAGTAACATATTCACCCACTAGGGGCAGATGTCCTTAACAAGCACATCCTTTGTGTTCCATATAGCTGAAATCTGTGGGAAATTAGTAGGTTTAGGCACAGCGTTGTGTGACTGCCTCTCCCAACACAGTGTTGCAAACCAACACTGGGACAGGCAGCCCAGTTAGCAGTGTTGAACAGAACCCTCCAGCACTTTCAGCCACTGGGGGCAGAGTTCTCCAAATAGCACCTAGCTCTGCAGTTAATGCAGTGTGATGGCAAGAGAAATGATTGTGTTGAAGGTCAGCCATAGGCCTGTGTCTTCCCACTGTGGTGGGGCAGCCCCCACTCAGGAGATGGAGTGGAGAGGCACTCCTTCAGGGGACTGTAGGGTGCACCACAGCAAGATCCATACCTAGGGATGCCAGCCATCCTGGCTTCACTCAGAAAGGCCATGCAAAATCTGACCCGTGTGTATGTTTCCTTGCAGCCTTCAATGTATCAGCATGAGGGCTACTGCCCCTCCTGTGAGACTGGGTCTGTCTGCCAGTAAGACTGTAAGAACAGCTCTGCTGGATCAGACCAAAGGCCCATCTGGTCCAACATTATGCTTCCCACCGTGGGAGGCCCGCTAATGGAACCACAGCAGCAGTAGCTGTCTCCTGCGGTCCACCAGCAAATGCATGCTGGTGGACGGCATGCTGTTTACAGGCATGCTGCTTCTGACCATGTAATAAGCAGCCAAAATACAAATAGTCATTGATAGCCTTATCCTCATTAACCTGTCTAATCCCCCTTTAAAGAGTTGCTCCAGTTCCCTGATCATTCTGGTTCACTTTTTCTCTCTTCAGCCTGGTAATTTGGAGAATATGCAAAAGGCAACTGTTAAGTCCAGCTTTAGAATGATGGTTGGAGTAACTGTTGTCAATAAGCTGAATAGGCATCATTCCAGATCATAGAATTGTAGCGTTGGAAGGGGCCATGAAGGCCATCAGGTTCAACCCCCTGCTGTTGCAGGGCACCAAGTCACACCACCCCACTCAGATGGCTGTCCAGCTTCTTTCTGAATGTCTCCAGTGTTCAGTGTTCATATTGCAGGGATAGCGAAAGAATCATGGAGTAGTACAATTGGAAGGAGTGGAGAAGGCCATCAGGTAAAACCCCCTGCTCAGTACAGGACTCCCAGTTTAACCATCCCTCTCAAGATGTCCAGCTGCCTCTTGAATGCCTCTAGTGTGGGAATGCACACAACCTCCTAGGTAATTGGTTCCATTTTTGTACTGTTCTAATAGTCAGGATATTCTTCCTGATGTTCAGCTAGTATCTGGCCTCCTGTAACTTCAGCCTATTATTCAATATCCTGCACTTTGGGGTGATTGAGAAGAGATCCTGCCCTCCCTCTGTGTGACAGCCTTTCAGGTGCTCAAGGAGTGCTGTCATATCTCCCCTCAGTCTTCTCTTCTTTAGGCTAGATATGTTCAGTTCTTTCCTTGTCTCCTTAAAGGGCTTTGTTTCCAGTTCCTGTATCATCCTTGTTGTCATTATTAAAGTGGGGTGTCCAGAACTGGACACAGCATGCCAGATGAGGTCTGGATGAGGATAGGTCCTTCTTTCTTGAGCCAAAACCCTTAGCTAGGGGGTGTGTGTGTGTGTGTGTGTGTGGGTGGGTGTTTTAAGAATATTCAGGAGTGATTGTTTCGCTCAAATCGGGAGGAGACAGTGATTGGGGCTTGTGAATTGTATTAAATAAGAAGTATGTGCATATTAAGGGCTTTGCAAGCCATAGCATGGGATAGGCAGTCTAAGGATTTCAGATGCTCATGCCAAAGTTCCGGCAAATACCTGGAACAGGTGATTGGATGGGTACCATAAAGTGATCTGTAAAGTGATAGCCTGGTGGCCATTCTGAGCAACTAGTGGTTCAGACCAAGGATGGACAGCAGATCTAGAAACTTTATTATGAACAGTAATAAGGGATTGGTTTTCTGAGATCTCCAGATTTCCAAGAAAATTCTGGACTGTGGTGCTACTGTCCCAGTGGAACTGTTGACAGTAACTTCTGCCATCCAGTAACTTCTGCCATCGTCAGGGTGTGGGAAGAAGGGGATCATCATTAGGCCAGAGGTTCCTGCAGTACCAGACAAAGATTCCCCTCTTCCTTTGGAACAACCAGAATTGATAAAAAACAAACATTGACGCAGACCAAGAGAACAAAGTCTTATCAGGTTGTCTACAACTCAGTCTCTTTGCCAAAGAACTTTAAACATAGAAAGTCACTCTTGATTTCATGAATAAGAAGATTCTATGGAGCAGAAGCTTCCATTTCCCTCAAATCACAGGGTATATACATATCTGGGGTCTTACATTGTCAGGTCTTTTCTCACAACTGCCTTTCAATTCCTCCAAAATCAAACTGCAACATGAAAGAGAAATGGGTGGGGTGGGGAGTTAGATAGCCTAGCCTGGGGTGATAAAAGCTTGCAATATACCGTTAAGTGTTCCCACTAATGGTTATGCACTTACAGATGTTGACAAACTAGATCAAATGAACCCAACTAAAATGTAGTCTTCCTTTCTTTGCCCAAATTTGTTCTGCCTATTAAGTTGCTCATTTTGTGGGAGGTAGGGATCTGTATAAATAAAGTTGAGAGAAAACACCCAAGACATTAGAGCAGCTAGTCTATGTGTCTGCAAAAAGGAAGGGTGTTCTCTTACAGTAGCAATAGCTCTTCCTGAAGCATTTTGGTGCAACATTCTTTCTCTTGGGGGAGAAATGACGTGGTGGCAAATGTGCCCATTCGAGGTTCTAACAGAGGTGCAACCAATGAGAAGGTTCTGGTGAAAAGCAAGATTCTGAAAAGTGTGGGGCTAATTGGTATCTGTATTTTATTTAAAAATTGGAAGAGCCCCTGTTTGTTGAAAATCTTGCAGTCCAATGACATAGTTCTTCAAAACTATTTCTCTTATTTCATTTCATTATTTATTTTTTATTTTTTGCCAGTACTGTTCAGTCATGCTTCCATTTGCAAAAGATACACAAGGTTGCTGCTTCCTGATTGCAATTTCCTCAATTTCTGTAATTTTTCTTCCTGGGAAAGTCACACGGATGATTTCAACCAATCCAGGATCATAAAGTCTGCACTCAAGGTGCCCATAACTGCACTCTGTGATGCAAGACTCTTGCAAAGGCAGAGAAGAAGGAAAGCTGATTCTGGCCAGGCTACATTCACTTGCTTTGGATAGTTGGTTGTTCCAGGGAATTGCTTTAAAATGGTGGACGCAACATGAAAAATGTCAGGATCAGCCTGCTAGGCTGCTTTACAAACTTTAATCAAAGAGTGGTCTCCAACTTTCAAGTTGCCTTGAAGGTCTTCATCAGCTCAACATGGTAAGCATAGCATGGTTGGAGAAGCACTCCCATGGCTCTGCTGAGGCAAAAAAGGTTCTACACTTTCCATCATTCCCTAGCCAGTTGTAGGACTTTTCCTTCTCTTTAAACATGCACCCTAAGGATGCATCCAGGTGGAAGGCTCCTTGCCCTGACATCAGAAGGGAAAGTGCAATGCGTAGCCTGCCTTTTCTTCTTTAACAGATCTTCTTCATTAGAAAAAGGGTGGGAAAACACTGGAGGGTTATAAGTGGAAGATGGCATCCATTGGACACCACCATAACAGTCTTTGATGGAGTCAAGCCAATGGCAGGTAGTCAACCTTATCTGGCAGGACCATAAATACGGTGCCAGCTAGTGAATGCAAGCCCCAAGGAGGAACTGAGGGGGTACCAGCATCCAGGCAGTGCTAACTTTCCCAGCACAACATTGCACTTGTGGTGGGATGCGTGTGAGTTTATTATCAGCCATGCCTTGTGTTACATGTGTGTGCACTGAGAATTTCTGTTCAGCATCTCTGTGATCCCTGTTCACCAGACCTTTCCCTTGGTGTGTATACACACATATTTCTATCAAGATGATCATTAATGGCATATGGCTGTTAAAACCCGAATCTCTCTATAAATATGCCAATAACTTTTAATTACATTCTGAACCTGGTTTGACCTGACAGTATATATCATGGAGCCTGGATTCATATTTCAAGAAGACTATCATTTTGCCCTTGATGGAAGTCTTCTTGAGCTAAGATATATAGGTTCTGATCATTACTTTAGAGTTACTTGTCAAACATCCTTCATCATCAGCTGAAGAAATCTTAAAAGCTTTGCATTTACTAAGCGAAGTAAAATAAGTGGGCTGTTTTGTTTTTTAAGTTAGCTTTCAAATAAAAGTTAGAAATTAGTTTAATATTTTGCACTTGATTAATAAGTATCCTGGGTATGTCGTCATCATCATCATCATCATCATCATCATCATTCATTTCATTTCTATACCAAAGCTGTTTGGGCACTTCACACAATGCATAAAAACAAATGATAAAAATGCAATAAAAATATCAGAAAAAACGGGAAAACATTAATAAGTTCTAAAAAGCTAAAAAGAGATGACAAACACAAAAGAATGACTATGCAACACCTGGTAATCCCTCTCAAGCCCCAGAGTGGCTGAGAAAGTAGTTAAAAGCCACAGAAAAGAGTGCTGTCCTATTTATTGTTTGTTTATTAATTCACTTTTCAGACTGACCCATTAGCCACAAGGCTCCCTGGGCAGGTTAACCTGTCCTAGCCTGGTGCTGAAAAGACGACCAATTTGGCTGCAGTGGGGAGGTTATTCCATCGATGGGGGCGGGGGACATTGAGAAAGTATTCCCTCTTCCCGCCACCCTCCACATTTCCCTCAGAGTTGGCACTCAGAGAAAGATCCCAGAGGCTGAATGTAGTGTCCAAGTAGATAGTGGTGGGGTGAGGAGCTCCAACAGGTATTGTGGACCTAATTCACATCAGGCTTTTGAAACCGGTACCTTGAATTGGCAGCCAATGCAAGCAGGCCAGACATCATCTTATATGTTCAGACCTACAGCGCCTGGTTGCCTGGCTGCCACATTCTGTACCAGCTGGAGCTTCTGAACTGTCTTCTAGGGCAGCCCCACACAGAGCACATTGCAGTAATCTAATCTAGAGATTACCAGAGAATAGATCACTGAAGGCAGGCTGTCCTCTCCAGGTCGAGGCATGGCTGGCCACCAGCTGAAACTGGCAGAAGGCATCCTGAGCCACCAATGCCACCTGAGCCTCAAGTGACAAGGATGGATCAAGAAGCACCCCAAGCCACGGGCCTGCTCCTTCAGGGGGATTGCAGCCCCACTGAGGACAGGTTCAGCCCCACTGAGGACAGGTTGAGCATCCCCCAACCATTCAGAGGAACCACCCACCAGCAGCTTCTCAGTCACGTCTGAATTGAGTTTCAACAAGGGAGACAGGCTTGGTTGTAGTGGCCCAGCTCTGAACAACCTGCCTCCAGGGTGTGACTCGTACAGAGATATATAGAAAATTCATTCCAGTTCATTTAGTTTGACCCAGTCTGCATATATTTAACCAAACATGGATGCAAACGGTGGTTGAAATCCATACATTTCTGATCTTGCAGGCACTTGTTCATACTAGTACCACAAACAAGGTCATCAATGATGCTGCATAAAACTGAAGGGTGCAAATTGGTAACCAAAACAGACCTTAAGAAGAAATGAACCAACCAGAAGTGTGGGGCCATCTGCTTTCCCACCTGCTGCCATATATAAACAAACTCTCAAACAACTTACATGTTTTCTCCACCTTTGTGTATTCAATACAGTCTCCCCAACTTTCAATCTCAGGACAAATACAGCAGAATAGAAACTGAGAAATAACTCCTGACTCATAATAGCTTAACTATGCTTGGTTGACTGGATGATATGGCAAGGTCTTGGAGTGGCTAATGTGGATCCTTAAGTGTTAGCCTGAAAATATTGGTAAACAGCTTGGAGAAAGGAATGACAGATCGAAAAACACTGTATTAATTTTACTTGGTCTTCCTTAGACCAAATGTCACTGCACATTCCTTGTCCAACTGTTTCTTAATGATACTTGTATAACCAGTGACCTTCAGTTTTACTTTGTACTTTTTTTTTTTGTTTTGTTTTCTTTTGCTTTTTATGTGGGTGTGAAAACTTGAAAAACCCCACTAAGCTCATTGATCTGCTTTTCAAAGTACCAGATGTGAGTTATTCTAAAATGTCCTTTGCTTTTTTACCTGGGCTTCACTTCACTTTGAGTCTTTGTAACTAAATCAGAGTGGAAAACCATTCTGCTGCTGTCTCTATGGAATAGGGACAATCGCTTTCTTTATTCACTTACACAAAGTCCCTAGCCAGTTATCTTTCAATTGGGAGAGATCTGTTACTGGGCTGGTGGACTAGTTTGGGAGAACTGAGGTTTCACACAGGATCAATACATATTGCTGCTTGCATTTGTCCCGTTATAGCAAGCTTTTTCTGACGAATGGGGTTGAGTCAACCGTGAGGTCCATGTCGGTAGTCTTATGAGAAGGTGCTCTTTTAATCATCTCAGTCATGAACATAGCCTAGCAGAAACTGGTGCTTAGGGACATAGGAGGGGTTCCCCCTCTCTCTGGTGTGTTTTCGACAAGAACTTTGCACCTTCCTAAACAAAATACAAACACAAATGCCGACATCGGCACCTTTCATGGCTCATGAAGCGATCTGTGGAACAAAAGCAATGTGCTTGAAAATGCACCCATTTGAAACTTGCACGGAGAATTGCATCTATTTCAAAAATAGGCACAAAAGATGCTCATGTTTGGAAACATCCATGTGCAAATATGCACCATTCAGGGACAAAGGGAAAGAAATGCTTTCTATCTGATGCAGAAATGAGTTGGAGCAAGTCCTGAGGTGGGATTTAGTGAGCTTGAGGTTTCCTGCTTCCCATACGTTTACTCCAGTGCTCATCCCAGATTAATCACAAATGCAAACAGCCCACTGAGATGGGATGTGACTCGCTTTTCCTTCCCTCGCGTTGTGCTGGAGCAGCTCACAGACCTGGTGTTCCATTTTTATGTATCCTTCCTAATTTACACAGCACACTCGAGAATGTAACATTAGCCCCAAAAGAAGAAGAAAGGCAGTACAGTGTGGGCCTCGGAGACTGTAATCTAGGATTTTCTGTCACAGGCCTGGAACACTATGTTGAATTGTGTGTCATGAGAGGAGTGCGCTAGGAAGGTTAGTGCATGGGGGGGCTGAACAAACTAGCTTTGTTTTGGCCTTAAAGGCAATATATGGCTGCAGAACCAGCATACAGTTCATCTGCTTTTCAAGAGCTCTTTTTATATAGCTCGCTGCCATAGTTTAGAAAAATGTAACCCTTCCTAAGTATAACTCACATATTGATCTATGTGCACAAATGTAGTTCAGGAGAAAGAGTAGAGAATGGGAAACTCAGTCCGGAGAGCCAGTATAGTCATATCTCTTTTCTCATGGAAATGACTTTGCTGAAGTTTTCCTTATTGCTTCCTGTAATGATGCTCAGAGACAGATTGGATTGAGATAGGAGGGGTTTTCGGACAACCCCCCACGAGAGGGGGATCGTGGGGTCACATGGGCTAGCCCTGCCAATCCCCAGTGCCAAAGGCCTTCCCTAGTGGGCACCCCTCCCCAGTCCTGTCCACATATGCGGGGTGTGTTCCTGGCCTTGATGCAACCCCTTGGCCTGCAGATGCTCTGTAAACACGTGTGACTATTTGGGCATGTGCCCTGTTCCTACAGCTGTTTGGTCGTTCTCCCACTCTGAGGCATACTGGCCTTTTGGACTAAGGCTGGTCCAATGAGCCCTACATGTCCGTGACTGAACCATGCCCTCCGGCCTAAGGGCTATAATACACAAATCAAAGATCTTAGTTTTTGTACTGGACAGCTCATTTGCATCTGCTCTATAAACTGGGGGAATGTCCGAAGAAACATTTTTAGTAACCATTTGCAGCATCGTATGCCTTGACTTTCACTTCCAGCATTGTAGTGCGTCATAATGCCAACATTGAGAAATGATTGCAAACCACACACCCTATGATATGTTTTGCATGACATAAGACTCGAGTGAGAAAATGCACACATGGCTATTTATGTTGCTACTTGTTTTCCTCCAGTTCCTCTTTCTAGTTCATGCAACCATTAGTTGCATTTTAATCCTGTGCCTCCTTCAAAGAGCTTGCAGTGGCATATACGCTTTGCTCTCCTTTATGCTCACAACAATCCTATGAGGAAGGTTGGACTGAGAGATTGTGGGGGGGGGGAGGTTCACATAATGCAACAAGCCATGGTGGCTTCCTGCTAAGGACGGTCTGTTGTGTTATCTTAACCCTGTTGTGATGTTTCTGCATGATTTGTTCGGTGTTTAGAAACCACCATGGGAAACAATTGTCTTTTCTGTGGTTTCCATGCTTTACTGTGTTTTTTCTAGTTGCCTGAACCCAGCGTATGGTTCCCACAGTCCTGGTATGCAGTTACTGCTGAGTCCCCCGGAAAAAGTGGTAGCTGCTGTAGGACCAACTCCAGCCATCTAGCCTAGGACTGAATTTCAGGCATGGTGGCTGATGGAATATGTACCAACATCAGGCAGACTAAGCAAGGAGGGTAGAAACCATTCTAGCACAGAAACCACTTGGGGTTTTGGTTGGGCATATCCAGGCAAGAAGCCACACACTGTGGAAACCGCACTGGGTTGCTTATCATGATGTGTGAATTCATCAAGCTAATCTAGTTAGTTTTGCAGATGACTGGGGATTTAAATCCAGGCATCCAGGTTAAAAGCAGTGCTCTTTTCATGACATTTTCTGACTAGAATGAATGCAAAGTTGGAATGACTTCTGCAGCAGTGAAGCCTAATTAAGTATCATTGTATTTTCTTATCTGTTTCTTCATATTTCTATTCTCAACCTCTCTCTCTCTCTCTCTCTCTCTCTCTCTCACACACACACACACACACGAACAGAGAGAGGTCACCTGCGCATAACTCAGCAATGATCTATACCAATAATATTTCAATATGTGATTTGAATAGTTCTTCAACTGAAGCACTGCAGGCTACCTAGAATTGTAGCATTAAGTCAAGATGCCAATGTGAAATATGTCACTAGGCATAAAATGAGATTGAGAAAAAATAACATCAGTTTAAAAAAACCCCTTCCATCATGTTCCAATTTAATGAGTATTTTTTTAACCCTGCTAGTTCAATTACAGTAGTTTATGAAGTTGGTGGTGAATATGAGGAAGAAAAAGAAGGGTAATGTGTGCTTCTGTTGATACAGTATTAGATTTCTACCTGATTTATTGAGCTTTTTTTTGCACATTAGGAATAGATGGAAGGGAGAACTTAATGGAGGCCTGGGGCTTATCTAAGCCTCAGACCTCCCCCAAACGTAAAACAGGATATGAATGTGTCTGAATTGGTTACTGCATGCAAAAACTGAAAGGCTGGAGTTTGGGCTATTCACAGGTCTCTGGCACTGCAGGCATGGAGCCATGCATAGCCTTTCTCAGTAATGCCAGATGCTTGGCAATGTTGCCTCCATTCTTTCACATATCCACTGAACTATTTGGGGTTTTTTGGATGAGAGAGCCGGGATGCACTGCCGCTATCTTTCAAGAGACATTTTAGGGTTGGACCTCCATGTATAGACCTCCATGTGTGGACCTCCTACAGGATGTTAGGAAGCCTACTTTCTGTATATATATATATATGATTGCTTCTTTTGGTTCCAGTAGTAGCCCATATAAATTTTGACCTGGTGGCACATTCCTGAAATACTGTGCCTGGGAACAATTTTGTGGTGAGGACAAAGGCTTCCATCTTTCCCAGCTAATAATTCAAATGCTTAAAAGTCCTTTTAAAAACCGTTGATAAGCAGTGTTTGCTAAGAGGCTGGAGACAAAAGTAATCTCCAGTTCTGCTGATATGGTCACATCACTCACAGAGGAAAAGAGGAACCAGATTCTGTGCTTAACAGGAACTTTGTCATGTATGGCTTAGCTTTGGTTGGCTACCTGCTGGTCTGCCCCATAAATCGGCTGCACCAGTGAGGGGTTCCCTGTTGTAAAGCACATGTGTAGAGGCAATTGGAGAGGAAATGACTACAGCAAAGCAGAAAGCAGTACAAGAGAGATGCCCAATCTTCTGGGGCCAATAGGAATTTGCACAACAAAATGGACAACAAAGTCATAGAATCATAGAATAGTAGAGCTGGAAGGGGCCATGAAGGCCATCGAATCCATTGAATCCAACCTGTTGCTGTTGGAGGACTCAATTTACACCATGCCCCTCAGATGGCTATGCAGTTTTGCCTTGCATATCAGTTTACAAAAGAACTAGTGCTGATGCTTGAGGAAAAATTCACACACACACACACACACACACAGAGAGAGAGAGAGAGAGAGAGAGAGAGAGAGAGAGAGAGAGAACCAGGACGTCCCTCCCATGCACACGTTCTAGTTTTTTGTTTGTTTGTTCCTGAACAGTTGGACTTGCTTCAGAACAAAAGCGTGTTGGTAGCTACCATCTAGTTTTGTTTCCTAAGAATGCCCATGGAGTCTCTGTGGAGTCCAGAGCCCTTCCTGGAAATGAAAACGGCCCCAGCGCAGTGATGGCGAGCCTTTTAGATACTGAGTGCCCAAACTGCAACTCAGAACCCACTCACTCATTCATTCATTTATTTAAGATATTTGTATGCCGCCCTTTGTGAGAGCCTCAGGATGGCTTACACAAATAAAATTAAATACATAACAGTATAACATAAATAAATTAACGACCCACTCTGGCTGCAATTAAAATATGGTAATAAAATTCAATATTAAAACTTGTTAAAATATTGATTAAATAAAAAGGTCTTAACCTGGCACCGAAAAACATATAACGTCAGTGCCAGGCGGACCTCTCTGGGGAGCGCATTCCATAGACGGGGCACCACTGCAGAGAAGGTCCCCCTCTGGATACTCTTGTCTCCTAATATCTTTCACACAGGGTTCCCAGTGCCAACACTGCAATAAAACCTGAATTTGCTGACCACCAGCACAAGGGGGCAATGTTCCACTGACCACCAGCTTTTGGCTGGCCCTGAAAAAGGCATCTGAGTGTATTTCCTACCTTTCCTACCTGGTGCTAAAATCACAGTCCAAGCAAATCCCTGGCAGCTCATTGACTGGCCATGCAAAAGCTCGGTGAGTCGCGGCTAATGAGTGTCCTTGCCTGGCACCCTTAATCTTTCAGAATATGTGCATGGCTGCTGGGGCGATCGCATGCTGACAGAGAGGGCTCTCCATGCCCCTTCGGGTACGCATGCCATAGGTTCCCCATCACTGCCCTAGAGGTTAGCATTTCACGTGTCAGGGCACCAAATTGGGGTGCTTCATTCCTAAGCCATTGGGACACAGAGCTTTCCAGAAGGCCCCCGTCCTTACATTGGTCTTTGGAGATAATAACCCATAAAATGGCACACCTCAGCTTGGTTTTCTGGCATGGTTGTGTGGCTGTTGCATGAAAAGTACTCCCTCTTGCCTCCAATGCCATCACAGAAATGAATCTTGGTATCATCTGGGTAGCACTGTAATGGCTCATTATGACCATCCTGGCACTAACAGGTGAACATGTAAAATATAGTGAAAGCAGGAATCTCCCATGGGATACCCAGGGCTTGCTGTAGCTGGCAGAGGCAGCATGAAAAGTGTATGAAGTAGCACATCCTTCATCCAGGGAGCATGTTTGATCGTTCAGCCAAACCTCTGACATTCCGCTTGTTAAAAGGTGAGATTTGTCAAGGAAGGTTTAATATAAAGGGACTGTTTGTTCTGATTTTAAGCTTGGCACAATGGAGTTGGAGTTCCAAAAACAATAAACTCTTTCCACAACAAGCCATCCAGAAATTGCTTAAATCTGTGCTGAGGCAAATAGTTAGAGCCTCAATGTGGTATGCTAAGAAATGATTTTAAAACAGGAATAGGAATAGAAGTTGTGTGTCTGTCTGTCCATCTGCCAATGTCTTAGTGCCATGACCATGAAACTGGACACCTGAAATGTGACACGTGTACTAAGAGACCTTGGGGTGTGCATCTCAGGTTTTCTTGTTTTGGTCTTTCTGTAACTCATCACTACCATCTCCATCTTAATTAATGTAAATGTGCCCATGCATTTGCCAAAGGCTGAAGGTAAGGTTTCAGACTAGATGGCCCAGGAGGCCCCTTCTGACTCACTCTGTTTCTATGTAACATCTTCTGCCATGGGGGCAGACCTCCCTAACCACCACGTAAGTTTGCCATTCATACAGGTGCTAGCCATGGGAAACTAGAGCAGAGGTTCGGAGTTATATGCCTGGCCTTTCCTCCTACTGATGGGCAGCCACCCCTCAGAGGAGTGGAGTGGAAGGTGCCCTCCTTCAGAGGGGTATAGGGGTGCACCATAGCAGGATCATGCTGGGGTGCCAACAAGAATGGAGTGGGCACTGCCCTGACTCTGTAAGTCTGTTCGAGTGCTTTGCTGTGTGAAGCTAAAGGCTAGTTGCATTAGGGATGAATGGCTATGCCTTGTTTACCCCCCTGAAGTTCTAGGTCTTTTGCTGCTGGTCCATGTGAATGATTGCAAAACATCTCATGGGTGCTCAAAGCATCTGCCCCCTCCATTGTTCCCTGGAACCCTCAAACAGATGATTTGCCCTTAATTGCACAACCATCTTGTGCCTGATCTTCCCTGCCTGGTGTCCAGTCTCCCACTTGCTGAGATACATTATTCCTGGTCTGTTGAAGCCCAAAACAATCCAAGGAAAAAAGGAACATCTGCTGAACAATCCATTCAGCATGGTTTATTTGCAGCATTCAACATCACTTGAAGCACATTCATAGCATCTTAGAAGAGTAGAGCTGGAAGGCACCGATAAGGCCATTGGGTCCAACCCCCTTCTGTGTGCAGGAATCCAAGTTAAACCATTCCTAACAGATGGCTGCCCAGCTGCATCTCGGATGCCTCCAGCGTGTGAAAGCCGATGACCTCCCTAGGTTCTGTTGTATATTTCACTCATGCAGGTTTACTCAGAACTAAATTCCATTGATTTCTGTGAAGCCCATTCTTTAGTAAATATGGATAGGATTGTGCCCTGAAGGTTCAATTCTTAACTGAGCTGTTCTTGATATCCTTGAAGATCCTTTGCCCCTGAGGAATACCTGCAGCCAAAACACTTTAGCCATCCTTCACAGAATAAATTACTGTTTTCTAGCCTTAGCTCAAGGCCAGTTTTTCCCTTTGCTCTTTTTCTATTAATCACATTTTTGGACTGCCCCAAAAGTGAAGTTGTCTGAGAGATAACAGGCAGGAAAGCAATATTCAAAGCAGCATGTAATAGGTACTGTTTGAGGAATCTGTTTTGGGGATAGAAATTGGCTCAAAAGAACTGAAAAAGAAAAAAGATCTCAGAGTAATTGTGGACAATAGGCTAAACATGAGCCAACAATGTGATGCAGCCACCAAAAGGACAAATGCTATTTGGGATGCAGTAACAGAAGTATTACTTCCAAATCATGAGAACTAGTGGTTCCTCTATACTCCTCACTAGTCAGACTCAGTTGGAATACTGTGTCCAGTTCTGAGCACCAAGATTTAAGAAAGATGGAGGTAAATTAGAAAGTGTCCCACGGAGAACAACAAAAATGATCCAGGGTTTGGAAACACTGTCCTATGAGGAGAGACTGAGCAAACAGGGCATGTTCTGCCTTGTGAAGAGAAGAATGAGGGGAAATATGATATTCCTCAAAAAGTGCCTCAGAGGCTGTTACAAAGAGGAAGGTCAAGATCTCTTCTTGCTGATGTCAGAGTGTAGGACACGGAATAACCAATTCAAGTTGTGACAACCCAGATGCAGGCTGGACATCAGGAAAAGCTTCCTCACTGTCAGAGCAATACAACAGTGGAACCAGCAGCCTAGAGAGGTGGTGGGCTCTCCCACACTGGAGACATTCAGAAAGAAGCTGGACAGCCATCTGAGTGGGATGGTGTAACGTGGTGTCCTGCAACAGAAGGGGGTTGGACTCGATGGCCTTCATGGCCCCTTCCAAATCTACTATTCAATGATTCTATGAAATTGGTTGAATTCCATGGGTTCAGATCCTTGGGCATTGGCCTGCTTTCTTATGGCCCTGATTCTTACTTGACCCTGAGGAGGCAAGACTCTGAAGACAGAGAAATGGTGCCCCTCCTTCATGCATATGAATTGTGGCCTTCACACTGCATATTCTGCCGAAGAAAGTTGCAGGTGGAGATCTGCAAGCACTCACGGACTTCCTTTCAGCTTGTCCCATTTCCTAAGCCAGGGCTGAGCATGAAAAGAAGTCCAGCAAACAGAAGAGAACTGCACTCCTGGGAGGATCATTGCAGCTCTAGTACATAACCAGGCCAAGGCGAACCAGTGGCAAAGGGGCCCATGCAAATTGCAAAGGAATGGAGTGTGAAGATAAAAAAGCAGAACTGTTTCCATTCCTGAAAAAAGAAAAGGCCTGGATAAAATATTTTACTGAATTTTATTCTATATTATTATTTTTTAAAGCCATCGTGATTGGGATCACTGGCAGGAGGCTCAAAGCTCATGTCGGCCCCGTCCCACCGCCCCCGAGCACCCTGCTTGGGATCAATGTGGGTAGGATTTCCCCTCCTGCTCAGGGTCACTGGGGGAGCAAGGTTAAGGCTCCCCCAGCACGGCAATCCTGGTTAGAGACAATGCATGTGATTGTGCATGAGAAAGTTTGCAAGTGTGTGTGCACAGGCGTGCATGCATGCAGGCATGTATGTTTGTGTGCGTCCTGGCCTCATAATTGGCAGCCTCCCCTTCCAGTCACGCAGCCCCAAGACCTAGAAGGCTGCCCTCAGCTGAGATCAGTGAGTAAGTAACCCCAGTATGCACTGTGTCAAAAGCATGATCTCGACCCACAAAAATGCAACTGCAGGAGATGCCTTTTTAGTTTTATCCTGCCTGTTCCAGCACTGAGACTTGAGGCTGCACACAACACAAAAAACAAACTTATACAATTACACAATTCATACAAATAGACACATGTTTAAAAATATAATTCTACATCAGTAAAGTTTTAAAATTTAATTAAAAACAAATTAAAATAAACTCGGTAGAGAGGATATGAAAGATGATCACTGGGGGAACAAGGTTAA
Source organism: Varanus komodoensis (assembly GCF_004798865.1). NCBI lineage: Eukaryota > Metazoa > Chordata > Lepidosauria > Squamata > Varanidae > Varanus > Varanus komodoensis. The sequence goes on along the minus strand of NW_025335727.1, from coordinate 6,552,268 downwards.
GGCTCCCCCAGCACTGCAATCCTGGTTAGAGACAATGCATGTGATTGTGCATGAGAAAGTTTGCAAGTGTGTGTGCACAGGCGTGCATGCATGCAGGCATGTATGTTTGTGTGCGTCCTGGCCTCATATTGCTGTCCCACTAATTGGCAGCCTCCCCTTCACTGCATGCACTGTGTCAAAAGCATGATCCCACTTCCCATAGGCTGAAGTCAGTGCCCCCGCTCCTGTCCACCCAAAAACATCTCCCAAAATCAAGTGGCGTCCTAACCATTGCAGCTCGATGTCATTTATTTCTCAGGAAGGCCACTGAAGGGAATGCACCTGCTTCTGCGTAGAAGTATATTTCATCTCATTTTCCAGTGGCTGTGTTTTGAGACAAGGGGGCATTGCAAACTTTTTTCCCAAAGTGGAGGGGAGGAGAGAAGCAGCGTGGCATGTACTTTGCAGTTCACTGGAAAGGTTAAACACAGAGGCGGAGAGGCAGGCAGAGCATGTGGGTGGGTTAACGAGGTCCAAAAGCAGCTAAAGGATCCCCGAGTTGTTGTTTTGCCAAAGCCCTGATAGGACATGTCCTCTTTCACCACAGACCACCAGCCCACGGAAGTCCCAGAACAGTCCCATAGATTCCGCACACACTGATATATGTACTAGGTGCAGCCTATGTATGAAAAAGTAATGATATAACTGATCTGAAGAATCTGGGCTATAATGCCAGAAAAAGCATGAGGAAGACAGTTTGGGCTGAGCGTCATGGGATACACCAGTGAGTCAGGCATTGCAATGATGGTAAAAATCCCTAGAATCGGTCTAGTCTATGTTTTTATTTATACACAAGATACAGTAATGGTGTATGATTTCACTCAGAGCTTCTTTCCAAACACCCTACGCTGCCTCCAGGGTGCAAAAAAGCTGTTGCTGCTAGGAACAAAGCTTCCTCCTAGCTTGAAAATCTAACATTTTGCATGAAGCCTCTTCTTGTGCAGAGTCAATTCTCTCAGCCTTCACTCCCCACTTTGAGAAACCACACCTTGGGTTTTCCGCAGGCACCTCATTACGTTTGGTGGTTTCCATGCATTTATTGGCTTTGTTTGTTTGTTTTTTACTTTTTATTGCCAGCTATTTTATGATTAGTATTACAGAAGCTCTTAGGTCTAATGCACACTGAAATGTTATGACATTAGACATGGCAGCAATGGAAAAAGGCTGATCGTGTGAATTGGTTCTTATTATTGATTTCAGTGAACTACAAGTCCTGGCCTAATGAGTCCATGCACTGCCTTGTTACCATCTTTTATTTCACCCTTCCATTATCTCAACACTTGATAGGTAAAAGCTGCAATTGGCCATTGTTTTTGTGTTATCCGGTCAGAAACATCCGTCTCTACAAGCCGCTTTTGTTTCTAAGCTACAGTTGACTTTGGGTCATATAGAGAGTAGTAAAATTCATGACCAGCTTTTAAGAAAAGAAAGAGCTTGTTGGTCTCTCAATTAGACAGGACAGATAAGTAAAGTTCTTCCAGTTGTGTTTGCGATTTATGAGATTCATGCTTAATGCTTAGTTGGCCATTATAACCAGCCAAGTTTGAATATAAAGTTGGAAATAATGAAGCATTAAATCTGGCTTCTCTTATTCTTCCTGAACTACATTTGTGACAGGAGAGTAGGGATGGATGAATTGTCAAGTTCAATTCTGTTCAGTTTCTCATGTTTCCAACACTAAGTTTATTCCATCCCATTGCCACATCAGTCTAATTTGTTTAAGCACAACAAATGCTTATTTTCATGTGCATTTCTCCTAATATACGCATTTTGCAAGCAATTTCCCTAATATAATGTGTTGTATGCAGAGATTTCATTAATATATGAATGTTTTGTGCACTTTAACTTTTTATATGCTTATCTGTGCATAGTTTTTGATTTGCAAACTACACTGCTATATTTGGAAAAGTTTGCATATCAGTAGGATTGAGAACCAAATGCATTTCTCACCCATTCTTGTTTTTAACTAATTATTGCCATCTGTATGAATCACTTCCTTACCCAGTATAAGTGTGATATTTCCAAAGTCCTAAACATGGTTTGGAGCTTGAAGGCATGCCACAGGAGCATTTTCACTGGGCTTGATTCTTGATGAGCATCATGCAAACTCAAGAGAACTTGAACTCATGGCCACATGGAAGCAGATGAGAGTCCAGGGAGCCAAGCCCAGGTCTGATGGATGGACACCCTCCCCCAATTGGATTCATCACACATTCCTGCTGTTGTATGACTTAACTGTGTTTTAGTGTTACGTCTGGATTGGCATCAATAAACCCCAGTTCAGATGTTGGTTTCTAACTCTGTTTCCCTGAGATCTTACTTGGGATTACCAACAATTACTGCAGCCAGAAACAGCATATTGCTGTTAAATTTGATTTCTGGTCCTCTATGAAATTGCCAACCCTCTTTCAAAGCCACTCAAATGAGTGGCCACCTGCACCTCAAACTGGTACAAGTCCTATATATTAATCATGTGCTGTACAAAGAAGTACCACTTTAGAAACTATTGCCAAGTTTACTTCCAAGGAAAGTCTAGGACCCACTTGCTTTAAAACTACTGTCAATGGTTTTGCTGGGTGGCCCAAAGTTCTAGTAAATAGAGGGAGCTGGAACTCTCTATATCTACCTTATATACCTTGTGTAAAACCTTACACATCTATAATGTGCTTCCACTTCTAAACCAGAACAATGAAATGCATTCATGCAAGGGTTTGCCGAAGGACGGAGTGGCTCTTTGGACACCCCCTGGAGAGATGCATGGCAAATATGGGTGGGGAAGGAGCCCAAAGTGAATCGAGTCATCCCCCCTTTCTCTCAGGCACAGGCACATTGGAAAATACCCATCTTATTCACGAATCAGCACACATACACACGTATACCATTCATGCACCTGCTACTGAAAACTGTGCCTGTCGTAAAACCAGAGATAGTACTCTTGACTGCAGACTTCCCTGCTCTTCAGTTTTTGCTTAGATTTATCATACTTCCCTTCTTCATGTTCAGTATAATAGTTTGCCTGCAGTGCCCAGTGAAAACTGCCCTTATTCCCAACTAATGTTTTCTTCCTTACTTCCTTTCTCCACTTCATTCTCAGCAAAGTGAACAGCTTTATCATGCAGGCATAAAAACCATTTGCCCTAACACTGGAATTAATAAATGAATTGTGTGCTGTTGTTTCTGTTTTCATCAAGACTTCGCTTTAACTGTTAATTTAAAATCGTGTTTGTGTATATACATATGTGCATGCACATGTATGTATGTACACCTAAAGCACCTGAGGCATGTTTGTATGAATTACTGTTGAACTGGCTGTCTGTTAAATCGATCATCCTCCTTGCAGATTTTGTTTGCAAATGGAAGTAAAAATAGGGGAAATGAAGTCTCAGTGATGTGGACTACACTCAGAATGCTGATTGAATAGGCCATCTGCAGTTGAACAGAGTCACTGCAGTCCCTTGAAACACATCTGGTGTTATGGGGTAGAATTGCGCATTGTAAAAATTAGGGCCCTGACCTAAGAAAATGGCAGATTTGCACTGGTCATGTAGTAGCGTAAAGTACAGCTTAGCCCATCGTCCAGTGCCATCATATTGTGAGATTCCCTCTACCTAGCAGTAGCTGCCAAAGAAGTGTATTTGGGAAGGGAAACAAGATGGAGGTATGTTGCTATAAATTATGAAAGGGGAAAGAAGGATCCAGCAGAGCTTCAGTGTTCCTGACAGTCCTGTGTTTCTTGTAATGTGTAGTACAACTGTGTTGCTGTTGTGTGCTGTCAAGTCATCCCTGACTTCTGGCAACCCTGTGAATGAATATCCTCCAAAGTGTTGTGGCCTTCACAGCGCTGCTCAGATCTTGCCAACTCAAGGCTGTCACTTCCTTCATAGAATCAAATCATCTCATATTTGGTCTTCCGCTTCTTCCTCCTTTGACTTTCCCAAATGTTATTGTCATCTCCAGTCAGTCTTGTTTTCTCACGTTGTGCCCAAAGTACGATAGCTTCGGCTTGTCATGTTGGCTTCCAAGGAAAGTTCTGGCTTGATTTGATCTAGGACCTACTTGTTTGCTTTTCTGTCAGTTCCAAGTATTCTCAGAGATCTCCTTCAGCACCATGTTTTGAATGCATCAATATTCTTTCTCTCAGCCTTCTTCACCAGCCAGTTTTCACACCCATGCAGAACAGTGTGGATGATCTTGGCCTTGGTCCCCAGGTCCTTACACTTTTCTAGTTCCTTCACTGCCGCTCTTCCAAGTTCCAGACTTCATATTTCTTGGCTGCGGTCTCTTTTTGAATTGATGACTGAGACAAGGCATACAGAATCACCACCCCTGCAATTCAGAACAATATTCCAGTTCTCTGGATTCCAGCATACTGAAACCTTCCAGTGGCTCACCCTTTGCTATGTTCCTCATGTTTTACCAAGTTGTGCATAACTCGTGTGTTTGCCAGTGCATTCCTACCTTTGGACCAGCTGTTTGAGATGAATTGAGATATAGCAATGTACGGCTGTGAAAGCTGGACCATAAGGAAGGCTGAGCACCAAAGAATTGAGGCCTTTGAATTGTGGTGCTAGAGGAGACTCCTGCGAATCCCTTGGACCACAGGGCTATCAAACTGATCAGTCCTAGAGGAGATCAACCCTGACTGCTCTTTAGAAGGCCAGGGACTGGAGATGAAACTCAAATACTTTGGCCACCTAATGAGAAGGAAGGACTCCCTGGAGAAGAGCCTAATGCTGGGAACAATAGAGGGCAAAAGAAGAAGGGGATAACAGAGGATGAGGTGGCTAGATGGAGTCACTGGGGCAGTGGGTGTGGGCTTGGATGGACTCCGGGGGATGGTGGAGGACAGGAGAGCCTGGAGGAATGTTGTCCATGGGGTTTGATGTGTCGGGCATGACTTTGCAACTAAACAAAAAAGAGATATAGTAGAAATTTAGAGCATCCAACAACATTTTAACAGCAAGTCAAAGAGAAACATGAGTAGCCTATTGTGATTGTTTCTCAATAGTTTCTCTTTAAAAATCATGTCAAAACAAGTCTTGTTGTGTATTAAAATAATATGGGTAAGCTAATTAATTAATTAATTAATTAAATGTACTGAGCATTTATTTTCCAGTTTCAAAACAAGAGTGTTATGTTTTGACTTGAAAAGCCTCTTCATGCAGCATGAGGAGGGAATGCGTAATCAAATCCCTTTGCTGCTTTAAAAAAACAATAAGCACGGTTCCTCCCAAAGACCGTCTGCACTTTCTCCACATCGCCTTCCACAGTGCTTCATGATCAGGTGACATTGTGCAGCATGTCTGGGATGGTATGACATCATGCATCAGTGCAGAACACAATTGCAGCACTGGCTTGTGTGTTGCCACATGAGACAGAACAAGAACAACCAACAAGCAGACACCGTGTTGGACAGAATGATGTCAAGATGAGTTCAGGACTGCAAGCTGCAATTAGTCCTGACTCTGAACTTCAGAATAGGGAGTATTTGGTATGCACTTTGATGGATCTGGGACCATATGAGTCCCATCCAAACAGGCTCCAACCTACTCCCATTCTTGAGTGCAGTTTAGAATAGTTTTTCTTGGTAGTCAGCCTGCCTCATCCTTTCTCACCTGAACTTACCTGATGTCTACAGCAGAAGCTCCATTAGGTTCTGGAATGCTGTCTTCAGGATGTGAGAGAATCTGGAAAGCATTGTTCTCTGGTCTCCTAAATCCTGAAAAAGCAACACAAACCATAGGGAAGTTTCTGGCATTTTGGATACTCCAATACATGCTTGCAACAGCTTCCTATACACCAGAATGCAATTCCAAGTGATTCTTAATACATTAGGAATGACTTGGAATAATTGGGAATGGATATTTTCAGGCAGGGTTCTAATGGTGAGAAACCAGAGGCCAAATTAAGCCACTTCCAAGAGAACAGGCTGCCCTACCAAAGACCCCACCACCTGGCAATGTGAGATATAACGTGATGGAAAGGTCCACAGTGGCTGGGAGCATCCAAGGGCAGGGAGTCAGTGTAGCATAAGCCCCACAGATTTTAAAGTTCTGCTTAAAAATGGCAGGAAACTGCTGTTCACTGGCTCATGCGGCAAGAGAAAACAGTATTTGAAATGCATCTGGCATGTCTGAATGCAGTATAAATATGTGTGGGTGAGGAGGAAAACTTGTGTGAAGGTGACTTGTAAATATGGAACATTTTCACATCTTTTGATGTGTGGACCTTTAATACAGAAATATGCTATCATACCGGCGTGTACTAAAATTTGACGAGCATTTTAAGACACCAAGGATTTCCTCCTTTCCTTCCTCCCCACCTTTCTTTCCTTAATGTAATAATGGCTCAAACAGAATATTCAGCAATCTCTTCTTGAGCAGAGATCTTCTTTTTTCATATCAACGAAGGTTACTGCTCTTCTCTTTTAAGGTTTTTTCTTTTTAGTTGCTCTGATGTGGCCTTTACTCTTTAATATTCTAAAAGTATATTTCTCACACAAGGCATGAGATAATCTCTTTAGAGATTAGGCACGGGCAGTGTATAGGATTTCAGCAAAAAGGCAGTGCCGTGTGATGCGACTTCGCCTTCTTGGTGAGCATTTCAAGCCAGAACAGGGGTTCCCGAGAGGGAAATCTGGCTCAACTCCTCCTTTGTTACACAGAACTCACCCAGCAGGCCGTCAGCCTCTCTGTAGGCTTCATAAGTCCACTGCTGTAACACTCCCTCCTGCTACCATGCATCATTTATATAGCACTTTTAATATGCAAAGTGATTTAACAGTGGGGTTACCTCCCCTTAAAAGTTGGGCTCACTGTCACAGCAACCCTCTGGGGTAGGTCATTACTATTCCATGATTATGCCAACTGCTTCTGTCCCTTCAGCGGGAGCTTGGCCACAGACATGACAAGATGACAATGAGGACCTGCAGGGAAAAGTTGCAGCATGGCATGCTCCTTTTCGGGATTCCAGTCAGCCAGGCCAGTCTTCTTTCAGGATATATCACCCATCCCTCCAGCCCCCACCCGGGTTTTAATCCCCCAACAATCAACTTTCTGTGCATACTGAGTTGCTGAGTCTTTGAGGGGTAGGATTCCTCCTTCAGCCTTTTCCTTTCCTACACTATTTTTGTACTTCTGCAAATCCTCTTGTGTATTTTCCCTTTTAGTCTTCTCAGATGCTTCCAGATGTTGCTTTTTTCATATGATTTCCCTGTCTCATATCCAGAATTTTAGCCGGGGGCGGGGGCAGATAACAGTTGTCCATTTGTAACCCTTCTGTGTTTTCCTTCCATCTTTTTTTCCCCTTTACATATTCTGTATTTTTATTTTCTGATGCTAACAAATATTAGCATGCACATTTCATAATGACAAAATAACTGGGTTGTTTCCTGGCTTCTCAACAGAACCTCAAAGGATGGCAAAGACCTGACACTAAAACATGCACACATATAACCAAAACCAGAATTGTTACCAAACCTTCTGCATTTAGATTTGTTGTTTTCTGATACTATCTTGTATCCTATTGGATGTGACTACCAGCTGTTCAAAAGTGTTATGAGTTGTACTGCTGGTTTTATCCTACAACAAAGTCACACACTTTAATTTTCAGAGGTGCCTCCTTTCTTAAATTTCTACAGTAATCCTTAGCCTGCATGCTTTTTATCATTACCTGTTTGAAAGTCAAAAGTGAAACCTTTTTTAAAAGGCTCTCTTAGAGTGAATAGCTTCCATATTTACAAATGAATAACAACACAGGGACGCACATTCCATCCCCCCTCCGGTGAACATTCTTTCTGAGCAAACAGAAAGGCCCTTTTATCATCTGCTCATAGCAGAACAGAATGCTATTTTCATAGAGTGGCTCACACATGGAAGATTTTTACCCTCCTCTTCAGCTACAGGGACTAAAAGGTTGGCACGCAACAATCAGAGATTATATAGTCCTTGTTCCTAGGCTCACAATCTAAACGACACAGCGCAGAAGGAAGTAATATTGGGCAGGAGGAAGAAAAGGGCAAACTCAGACACTAGATTCTGGTTTTCTGTGTTCAGCAGGTAGTAATTCAGTATGTCCCAGAGCTGGATCCAAGCACAATGGAAGAGCTGCTTCTTCCTCTCATTCTGGAGTTAAAAGGTGGGAGGGAAGGGCCAGTGTGGTGTGCGAGAGCCAGTGTGGTGTGGTGGTTAAGAGCATGGGAGGGGACTCAGGCGATCTGGGTTCTAGTCCCCACTCAGCCATGGAGCCAACTGGGTGACTTTGGGCCAGTCACAGACTCTCAGCCCAACCTACCTCACAGGGTTGTTGTTGTGGGGATAAGATGGAGGAGGAGAATGATGTAAGCTGCCTTGAGCCCTTTGTAGGAAAAAGGCAGGATAGAAATCGAAAAATAAATAAATAAATAAATAAAAGGGAAGCTTTCAGCTGGAAGCATCTAGAGGATCAATGGTAATCAATGCTTCCGCTCCTTCTGCTGGCTTTATCAATGGTATCTGGAAAGCAGTAGCGATTTGTAATTGAAGGAAGCAGGACAAACAGTAGCATGGCTAAACTTCTTCTGTTTGTGCTTGTTCGGCTTTTGCCACATTCTGAGTCAGCAGCGCAAAGCAAGTTGAGTCAGGGATATTTTCAGGTTCCACAAAATAGTTCAATACAGATTCGGAGCCAAGAACTGCATGGCTCTGTGAATTGTACAAAGAGGGATAGACTTGGTAAATCGGAGCTGCTGCTCTGCTGCTTTTGTTGTAGCATTTGATAGGAGAACTATGGAGGCATCTGGGTGCTCTCTGCATATGCACACCTTGGGCACCTTGATGGCTAATCTCAGATTTGAGCAAAACGTGCAAATTGTGAACAGTTTGTGCAGATTTGCAGATAGCGGCTCAAATTTTGCACATATTTCTCTAACTTTATTTTACTATGCAAATCACATCCTTTAAAAAAATGCATGAAACTGTGCCAGTGACAGAACATAATGGGGGAATGTCAAGAAAATCCATTGCCTTACACATTCAGAGAAAGAAGGGAGAATGTCACGTAGAAATGCCAAGACAGCAGAAGAGAACAAGTGCTCCATATTCTTTCTTACCTACTTGTCTTGGAGCTATGAAGTCCCAGGAAACCGATCCCCAGGGTTTGCTGCAGATGCCAGAGATGTTCCATGTCAGTGAGGGAGCAGAGAGACGGATGGGGTGGTGGGGCAGGACACTCCCTGCCCTGCTGCTGCTGCAGCACGTGCAGCTCCAACGAGGACAAGCCGAAAGAGCAGGAAGAAAGCAGCCACGGGGGGACCTCTCCTTTGGAGCTGCCGGAGCACTTCAGGAGCCCAGCAGCTGCCGTGGTCACCACATCATGGAATCTGGGGGCTCGCTCTGGTTGAGGGACTCAGGGAAGGCAGGGGCACTGTGACACTGCTTTCCCAGGCTCTCCTGCCTGCCTGCCTGCCTACCAGCCCTCCTTTTTTCCTCCCTTGAGGCAACAAGCACGGCTGCTGCTGCTCCTCACTCACTGGTAAAAAGAGGCATGTTTGAGTGCAGTGGACAAGGGCACCGGAGTGGCTGGGGCAGTCAGAGGCAATGCCCAGTTGGTTTATCTCACTGCTGCTTCAAGGGAAACCAGGAGGGGGGAATCATTAACAGAGTCCCATGGAGTGGCTGCCACACCTGGGTAGTCAGTTCTGCAGGGCTTTCCTTTGCCATGCCAAGAGGAAGAGGGGGAGGAGTGGTCCCTGACTCCCCCTGGCCAATCATCAAGGGGTTGCCTGGTGGCCCTCCTGAGTCCTGGGGCCTCAGACCTGTGCCTGATGGTCCTACACTGGCAGTTCCACTGGGCATGGAAGGGGGGCAATCGCAGGCACATGAGCAGCTCTTTGGGGATAAAAGTGCAACTCACCCTCCAAGCACTCCCCATGTTTGCTCTTAATAGTCCATCACGATTTTCAACAGAGCTTTGTCCGTTCAGCTTATCGCCATTTAAAATAATTAGTTTAACTATGTGTGTGCTACTTTTCCAATGTCTGAGGCCATTTGAGGTATTGAGGTCTGAGGTATTTAATGGTAATTTATTATGTACTATTGTATTTCAATGTATTTTATCATGTTGTAAGCCGCCCCGAGGTTTCGGCAAGGGGCGGCCTAGAAATGTTATAATAATAATAATAATAATAATAATAATAATAATAATAATAATAATAATTTGTGATCTTCAAAACCATAAACGGTCATCAGAAGAAACCTGCTGATTCAGGGCCACTGGCAACAATGAGAGCCAGCAGTATAGTAGTCAAGAGTGCAGGACTGAGACTCAGGCGACCTGGGTTCAGGTTCTCACTCAGCCACGGAGCTCACTGGTGACACTGGGCCAGTCACAGACTCTCAGCCCAACCCACCTCACAGGGTTGTTTTAGTAAGGATGGGTTTGAGAACAGGAGGAAGGGAATGATGCAAGCCACTTGGAGTTCTTCATAAGAGAAAAGGAGATATACGAATAAGAAAAAATAAGAAGAACTATCTCTAAGACTTCCAAGGAAGGCCAGGATCAAAGGTAAACACAGGTGGGCATCTGTGAAGGGTCCACACCCCAGCATGAACCTCCTAGATGACAAGATCTCCTGGACCTGCTTCTCCTTCTCACACTTGTGATTTGCTTGTTTGCCCACCTTTCACTCTGGTCTACCCAGAAGGAAGCAAGGAAGAGGAACAGAGAATGCCAGAGCCAGCTTAGCCATTGACAGTCTGCCTATCAAGAAAGCCAGGGGCAGGAGTGATGAGAAAAAGGAGGAGCAAGGGCAGCTGGTGGCCATGGTGGTGAGAAAGTAGTCCCATGGAGGGAGGGAGCCCGCTAAATGTATGCTGCTCAAGGGCCCTTGAGCATCTGGAGCTGGCATCACTTTTTGGAAAGGATGAGCTCTTCAAAAGGGCATCAAAGCAGAGGAGCTCCAAGACTCCACAGAGACTGGGTTGCCTTGGAGCAGTTTCCAGCCCTCACCCAAAATGCCTTTACCTTACCTGATGTAGGTAACTGGGAAATACCTGTGACGTGAGTGAACTGAATGAGTCAATGGATTCAACTGAATTGAGCTGAATGAGTGACGCACGATACATACTGGGGAGTTTCACATACTAAACAGGAAGAAGCAAGTATGTATTAAAATATTATTAAGACTTTTAATTCTAAAAATAGAGAGGACTTAACTAATGAAGTTGGGGCAGCGGGAAGAGTGATAAACTGAAACCAGAGAGCTTGAATCAGAAAGATGGCGGAGTACTTGCACTGATTCAGTGATTATAGAAATTCATTAGCAAGTTACTGCAAAAACCAGCAAGCCCCCAAAGCAAAAACTAGTATAGCTTATTGTTGGAAAAAGCCATAAGCAGTTAGACTGTATGATTGTTTGTTTAAGGATCTGGTGAAGAGCAAACATGCAGATTATACAGGCTTGAGGGTGGCAGACAGTGTAATGAAAATTCCTTGAAAGAAATGACAGAAACCTTTCTAGCAGTATTGCAAGTCAATCCGACTGTCCACCTCACTTGATATTGTCTGTGCTGAATGGCAGCTGCTGGGGATACGCATCAGATCAGCTTGAGCTTACTCAAGTTCTCCCAGTTCCATCTATTCCATATCAGAGTGCAGCTTCCAAGTTTTTTTTATTTTCTGCATGAAAATCGATGCGTTTTTGTGCATATTTTTCCAGATGAGTCCATCAATGGTGGGGATCTCTAAAATATTCACTTTGTTCTCCCATTTGGTAAAGTATGTATCTATTGAATTCCCGCCCGCCAAAAAAAAAAGTACACTGTTTATGCACATTTTTCAGATGCACACCAACTGTTGGATGTGAAATTAAATCACAGATCGAGTCCTCTTATCTTCCATCTGGAAAACAGAACCTGAATGAATCTAGATCAAAATTATGAACTTCTCACACATCCCTGGAGGTCGCACTCCAGGATGTTAGATGGGATTCTTTCTCGGTCCCACCGGGAGATCTCAGGGACTGGATCTGGGGCTATTTGCACAAAAGCATGTGCTCAGTCACTGAATGTGTTGCCTCAGTTCTGTACTACTCTAAAGGCACAATCCAATGCACCTTAAAGCCAGGGCCGTCTTAACAACATTATGGGCCCCGGGCAAAGGAGTGTACTGGGGCCCCTACGACAACTACAACCACTGTTAATTTTGGAAGTTTTCCAGTTTTCCAAGGGTTAACATACACAGATTAGTATGGGGCCCACGGGCAAGTGCCCATCGGCCCATGCGTTCAGACGGCCCTGCTTAAAGCCAAACCAAATCCGCTAACTCTCAGCATTTCTGCATCAGCAGTGCTGGCTGGGAGATGCTGGAGTTGTAGGGCTTGATTTCTGTCTCAGCCAGGGATGCGCAAGGAAACTGTTTGTGTGGAAAATCCGTACGATCTGTATTCCTGGCTTCCTGCCCTCTGGTCACTTTAGAGGGCCTTGAGTTCAAGTGCAGGGCAAGCATACCAGGATTTGCAGCATGCTTGCCAGGCATGGGGTCCCACGCGTTGTACAAACAGTGCCATTCTTCTGCATCCACCACCATCCCTGGCTGCAGTGAAAGAAGGCTGCCCTCTGGGAGCGGGGACCAGGGTGCCTATTTGCTCTGCCCCTTGGCTGCATGTTCCATCCTCGCTGGCAGCAAGCGGCAGGAATGGTGGCTTACACACCTGCACACAGCCCCTCTCTAACACACCCTGCCGCCTCTCCTGATGGGGAAGGATGCCAGTTGCACAGCCCGCAGTCTGCAAGCATGTGCAGAGTTCTTCTTGGCTTAGCTTACTCCTCAGGACTGGGCCAAGCATTGCAGGAAGCCTGAGGATTCTGGAGGGATGGATTCTGGAAGGATTTGTCCAAGCCATGGACTAAATATGCATAGGACTGGGCCCTAAGTATAAGAACAGGTTACATATTATTTATTGCCAAGAATGAAGAGATGTTTGACACCCACCTGAAGTGTGGGGAAGAGAAAAGCTGACTCAGTGTCCTATTTGCATATGTGCCAGTTTGTTAGGCAAATTGCAGACTTATGCTCACAGCAGGGATAAGGAATCTGACTGTTGTTAAGACGTGGCATCTGTCTTCACCCTTAGCAGGCAAAAACACCCCCCCCCCCCCGCCCCACGGTCTGTTGCCTTCTCTTCTGAAAGGCTTGCCCTGAGCTACCGTGTCTGTAAAGAGCAATACATTGTGTCCCATCATATAATGTGACAGTAAAAATTACCTTTGTCTTTGCAGTGGAAATGAGATGTAAGCAATGTTGGAGAGATTTGTTGCAGTTCATTGCCATGACAGCTAATAGACGTACATATTGGCAATTTGCTTAGTAGATTATCATTTACTGTCACATTTTTTAATTAGAATGTGATCTTCCATTGTCTTTAATCTATTTGCATCACGGGTGACAAATTTCTTCTCCTTAGGCATTGTATTCTCTTATCGCAAGATGATTTTTACCCTAACCATTACACTCTTTAAAGGGGAAACCCCATCGTTGTAAGTATTTGACTTCTGTTCACTTGGGAGCAATAACAGATTTTTAAATGGTTGATTTATCATCGTTGTCAGGGCACTAGTTCTTCTAGCAGTTCTAACCTTTTGCAGCAGTTACAAAATATAGCCCGTGTACTGTAATTGCTTTGTATCTTCAGATCTCTATCATAGACAGTTCAGACCAAACTGCTTTACTGCAGTCACTGCTGTGTAACTGGAAAAGGCCAAAAATGATAATAAGAAGTTCTACTTGCTTAGAAATGACTAAGGGTTTCCCTATACCATCATTTCTCATTTGAAAACTCTTGATTTGCCTGCATTTCTGACTTACTTATTCAATTGAGAGGTTCATCAGAAGTCGAGTCAATCTGAAGGTATTAAAAGGTGTGCAAGCTCCAGCATCATATTCCTAATGCTTAGCATCTGCCTTGTTGCGTAATATTTAAAAGGAAGGGAAGAAGTAGGAGGAGAGATTGGTAAGCAAGGTCTAGCAGTGGCAGGCCCTTCTTGTGTAACCCCCCTCCCAAATATACAGTATATATAAATTTTGTAGATGCATTATGAGTCTGAGAGAGGGAAATACTGAGCTGAAAACCAGGCATTATGGTACAGACTGATGGTAGAGTACAGGTCTGCCTTGTAATGCGGGTTGCAAAGATGGGAGGTGTGTCCATCTCGAAGCCAGCCAGAAAAGTAACATTAAGGTATTTCCAGGTCTGGATGTAACTGCCAAGCAGTTTAACGGAATTTGAACCTGAACCCCAAACACCGTTTGGACATTTGTTTCTTTCATCAAGCTAGAAATGAAAAATCTTGATTGCCTCAAACTAAAGCCAGACTAGAACATGATACAGAGAAAAAGAGGTAAACCATTCAATAGAAATGCTTCTGTAATCAAGCGTGTGGGAGATTCTTGTCGCAGGAAGAGGTGGGGGGCATCTCTGCTCCAACATAATTTGGATGAAATCTGAAAAGAAGAGGAGGAGCAGAGATTGGTAGGCTGATTTTAGGACTACAGGTTTACCCAGCAATAGGATGCTATCCAGCAACAAAGCCTTGGTGTAGAGGTTTTCTGGAAACTTCCTCAGTTTCCATCACACAGCAGTTCCTCCTCATCTCTGTTATGTCATTCATTCTAAGCAATGTAAATTCTTCTCTTTTGCTAAATATGTGACACTTTGTGCAAAAAAAAAAAAAAAAAGAGTACCAAAAACCTGTAGATAAGGCAGGTAACTTTTTAAAGTAGGATGGATAGTGTGACTTCCAGATGTGGCACCAACTTGGTCTCCAGATGTGTTGTCCACAATTCCCAACATTTTCACCCAGCATGGCAGATGTAATGGGAACTGCAGTCCAAAGAATTTGCAGGGCATCAGGCATGGGGGACTGTGGAACAGGTGTGAAGGAAAGCTCAGTTTGAGCAAAGGAAGAGATGGTGCTTAAGAGTGTTATTTGATTCAAACTATGGATGATCGTTTTCCCCCTCTGTTTCCAGTTCATGTCATTTGCACATATAATCATATCTAATTTCTGCACTGATTGGTATTTAAAAAAACCTTTCAAAATATGTAATTACACACATATTTAAAGAGGTATTTTTCCTCAAAGTATATGTTTTGTACAGAAATTCATACAGATAAAATTCCTCAAGTGTCCAAAATAAAACCACTTTGTCATTTTGCCTTAGGCCCTCCGTACATCAGATTTCCCCCCTCCATAGACACTAGCTAAGCAGAGCCTGCCTTCCACCTATATTTTTATTTATTTATTTATTTATTTATTCATTTATTATTTATTTATTTATTAAAACATTTCTATGCCGTCCCTTGCCGAAGCCTCAGGGTGGCTTACAATACAATAAAGTACAATAAAATACAAAAATAACAATATAAAATTAAAATTGACCATATAAAATAAATAAATAAAAAATTAGGTGTCTTTGCATTTTCATTGTGCAGAAACTGGTATTGATGCATATACAGTATAGTGATGTATATGTACAATATACAATGTACAATCTAGAGAAGCTACAAGGACACCTAGTAAGGCCTAGAGAAGAACCACAGGCCCTCCATTTTCTAGTTTCTTTCCACAGAAGAAAACATCATAGTCCATAGCATGAAATATATGTAAACCAGTTCAAAACTGGTCCAAAATGCCTGCAGTAGATATCAACTCACTTGTTAAAATTGTGCCTTGAAACAAATCATCACACAAGTGGATGTCTATTATAATTGTAATTAATTAGAATTATGATCATGCTACATTACACTCACAAACTCTGTGTGTGTGCGTGTGCATGGATGTGCCTGTGTGTGCACATCTGTACATTGCTTGTCTACTCACTCAGTGGGAGTTGCCTTCCATTTCTCCGCTCTGTACCTGCCTGTGTGCACCTTTGAAGGGTCCCCCCATCCCCTGAAGCACATTTGAAGGAGCAGGGAAAGGAAATTAATTTGGCTACCAGTGTGCTTGTGCTGGTAGAACAATACTACAGGTCTGGTCTGAGTAGCAACCACAGAACCAGAGACTTTGAAAGGAACTGCTGATGATCCTGAATCAGAGCTGAACCAAAATATTTCCAAGCAATCCATGTGTGTTTCTATTCTATATTCCTGGTGTGTAACACTCCTGTGCTTAGAGGATACTGCCTTCTGGCCAGCCATAGGAAAAGGTGGAGTCCCTGTTGCAACTTCAGAAAAGCCTTCTGAGGGTGCAGTGGTGACCCTGTCTTTGGAGAGCCCCTCTGAATGGATGTCTCAGGGGGCAGGGAAGGAAGAAGCAAGGCGCTGCTACCAGGCTAAACCTCAGTTTCTCATCAGAAGGAGTGGGGGACATTTAGACAGTTGGAGTCAGGTTCTGAATGGTTCTTTTTTAGGTCAAGGGGAGCGCAGAAACCATTCTAGCCTCGGTGCTTCTTCCATCCGCCATTGGATGTCCATAACCTTCCAAGCTGAGTGGGTTCTGGGAAGCCACCTAGGATGGTGTCCTCAAAAAGTGAATGTAGGAATTGGCCCTCAGTCATATACTTTTTATGGGTATGTTGAATACCTGCAAGCATAAAGCAAACAGCCAATTTTGTCTCGTGGCCATTTTCCTCAAGTGCATATTTCTGCCTTTAAGACACGAGAGTGATGGATTTTAAGTGAGTAATACTTAATCCATTATATAGAATTCTCCTCCAACTTGCCATTAAACTTCCTTCTGAAATGCAGTTTGCTTACTTTGTGAAAATCTGGAGCAGTTAAATGCTCCAGTAACTGATGGGGAACAATAAAGCAAATAAAGTGGACGCAAAGTAACGTATCTGTCACTAGCACTGAGAAAAAGTGATGTTTGGCAGCAGGAAGCAAGCAAACCCAGCCCCTCATTTTGATGAGTAATACTGTGTTTTCATAATTTTTCCTGATTTAATTACACCAACATTATGAAGGCATTTAACCATAGTTAATTGAATCCGTGTCAGAAGCTAGAAGTTAGTGGAGTTAAGGCTTAAGGCGAGAAGAATCACAAATGAGAAGGGCAAGCAGTGAGAAATTTTCTTTCATTTTTGTGCAGAGGGGTAGGGTCTCATGGGGTTTTCTACACAAGGAAAACAACTCTGCAGCTCAACTGTGGGGAAAGGCAATGTTTCCTTGCCAACCGTGGGCTTTTTAGATATTGTTGGATTGCTGCAGCCCTCAGCCATGCTGGCTGAGAATGATAAGAACAGTAGTCCAAGATTATTTGAGGATCCAGGGAGGGAAAGGCGAGCACTGCGATGAGGGCATCTGTTCCATGGGGGGAAAGGTGAACCTGAAAACCTGACAGTCTTGCTGGTTAAGAGGTTGATTTCCCTCTAGCTCAACAGGGGCCGACTACATGTTGCTGCAGATTTATTTATTTAAAACATTTTTATGCCACCCCCATCACAACGAAGCCTCGGGGCGGCACACAAATAACGACGGCGCCAGGCGGACCTCTCTGGGGAGCGCATTCCATAGATGGGGCGCCACTGCAGAGAAAGCTAAGTCTGATATACCATCTCTGCCTCTTCCTGTAAAGCAGGGGTGTCCAGCCGGTGGCCCACGGGCCGCATGTGGCCCAGGATGGCTATGAATGTGGCCCAACATAAAATCATAAACTTACTTAAAACATTGAGGGTTTTTTGCAATTTTTTTTTGTAACTCGATTGCACAGTTCTCAAGGGTGAACTTTGTGGACAATGTCGTGTCGCAGTGTCATGTAAAATTAATGTATGTATGCTCTCTGCATGGTTATGGCAGATATCATGAAAATTATGCACAGACCTTTTTTTCACTCATCAGCTTTTTTCAGTATTTGTGTATTTAATTTGTGGCCCAGGACAATTTTTCTTCTTCCAATGTGGCCCAGAGAAGCCAAAAGGCTAGGCACCCCTGTTGTAAAGGATCTATTCGTTATCATTTAGACATGTGTTGCCTTTAGCAGTGCCAGTATTTTCTTGTAGGACTTTTGCATCACCTGCTACCAGATCTTTTTAGGTAAATTGACCAAGAATTTAACCTCGGGACCATCTACATACAAAGTATGTGCCCTGTCCTTCCCTCTTTCCTTCTGGCAATTAACTCAAGGCAATCCTTTGAAGTGCAGTTCTTTTATTGAAACTTAACAGATTACAGATCTGCTTGAACTTGAAGTAACCTTCTACCAAAGTTGAGGGAGAAACCTCTGTCCATGTAGAGAGCTGAACTGGAAGCTTCGGTCCTGTCCCTCCCTTTCAGGAGGGACAGGAACTTCCCTTCTGACTCTCCCCTCAGGGTGGTTCTTGCTGCTGCAGAGCAAGACGGCACAAATGGTCAGCAGCTTGTTTCTCCTGATAGCTCCTTACTGGGTGAGGAACTGGATTTGCATATGCCCCCAACCTCCTGAAGGTATTTCCATCCCTTCCAAAGCAGGCCAATGCTCACATACCACTGAGAAACTTCACTAGGCAACCTGGCAAATACAAAGCTCATTTCATCTGCTCACTTCTGCTCCTCTTCCTCAGAATCTGTAATAAGCCCATGTCCTACATGCCTTACCAAGAAGGCTCACCCATAAAGCAAATGAAGGGAGAAGGAGGTTGGTTTCCAGCTTGCTCTAGTTTCCATGAAACATCCCTTATTATCTGCCATGCAGGAGTTTCATATTCTCTTTGCCTGCCCACCTTCCATCTTCTTCCACTTACATCCTCATTGCATCCTCCTGCCATCATTTTTCACAGCTGCTGCGACTGCTTTTCTTTTCACACAGTGTGGTGTTCTTTTCACACAATGTCTCCTTCACACAGTGTTGTGCTCCTGTCTGCCAGGTTTTCTGCAGCTGCATTTTTCAGCTGGTTGAAATAACTTTATCTCTCCCAATTTTTATTTTTATGTTTAGATTTTAGATTGTATACTTTTGTGTTGATTTTAGGCTCTTTCATTTATTTATTACATTTCTATACCACCCAAAAGCCAAAGCTCTTTGGGCAAGTTCACAACAATTTAAACCATAAAACACAACATGATACAATATAAATGTGTAAAAATTTTAAACTGCAGTATAAAATAAAAATAAAACTTTGCAGCAATACACATATTAAACTACAGCACCATACTTAAAGTAGAAATGGAAAGACTAAAGTGCTTGGGGAGATAAGAAAAACTTCACCTGGTGCCAAAAGGAGCAGCAGTGTCCTGAAATCCTTTTCAAATGAAGGCACAAATTAGACATTTTCCAGGTAAATAAATATTTGGAGACAAAGGTGAGCAGCCTTCTCTTTTGGCTAACCCCGCCTTGCATACTGCCTCTGAATGTGTCAAACAAGGGATTCGTGTAACACCTTGGAGACTGATAAGATTTTGGAGTTTTTTGTTTGTTTTGCTTTCTGTGGAAGAGATGCTTGATCCTCACTTGGGGAAAGGGAATGAGAATGGCTGGCTGGGCGGCAGGGAGAGGACTTGGGTTGCATGGCAGCAGCCAGTGCTTTTCCATTGCTCCACACTGTCTTATGAAAAAGACGGTTTTACAGAGAAAGAAGGAAAGACCCCCTTTCTAGTGCCATTGTAAATGTCTCTGGCACCAATTTGCCCGGATTTCTGAAGTGAACACACGTGTGTTTATAGAACAGGGGTAGGTCGGAGGTAGATTGGCTTCAACGAGTGAATCTGCAGGTGATTTGCAGTAGATCCAGCCAGATTTTGAAATCCCAGGATAGGCAATGGACAAAAGCTCCATTGCCTATCCTGAATTAAGCTGCTAACATCAGGTAAACAGAGGTAGATCTCTGAGTGAAAGGATTTGAACATGAGCTGCAGGTTGGGTGAAGAAAACATCTGTGCACTGAGCACAAGGTCAGAAACACACTTCTGTAGCTGCCTTCCTGGGTCCTGGCTCTGTTCTGTGGGTCCCTGAGTTCAAGTCAAAAGCAAAGTTGATCCTGCAAGCCTGTGGTCTGGCCACCCTTCATGGTGGTGGGGAGAGAAAGAGAGAGAATCGGGGAGATGAAGGACAGACAGGTGGGGAACATCTGTCAAATGCCAACTGAGCATATACTCAATGCTTCTGATCAGTTGGACTCTGGTCCACAAAGGTTTATACTGTGCTAAAACTCCTAGTCTTTTAGGAGCCACAAGATTCCTTGTTGCTTTCTCTGCTATGAACTAACACTGTCTCCCCTCCAGAAATCTGTTCAGGGGGGTTCCATTTCCTTTATGTAGCTAGAAGCCATCGGTGCCATCCATCATCCAAGCAAGGAATGTCTTACAGAGACTCTCCCATGGATATATGGTTTAGCATTCTCACATGCCCCTGCTTTTCAGCATGTGAAGCACTGTTAAGAATCACGGAGACAGTAAGGAATCAAAGGTGTGAGTCTCTTCAGATTTAACCTCCACCCACACACCATCCATTAAAGTATCTAGAAGCTTAGTGCTCATCGTCAGATTATTCTGGGCTCAGGTAAAAGCAGCTGTTCCGAGAGATTTTCCATTGGAATTGGCCCATGACCCACAGTAGCCTGACATTTTATGCTGCTTAACAGTGCACAGATGAAGCATCTGGAAAATTAGAGGCAAAGACTATTTTACAAGTAGCTGGTGCCTTATGGGGAAATCCCAGCATGCTTCTGCTTTCAGCATTTTTCTGTTTTATGTAGGCTATCTAGGGAAAGGCTACTCTGATGGCATGGTTTTTTTTGGATACCTGGGTTACCTACATTCATGTTCCAAAAATTACAGGAGTTAACTAACATCCTTTTGGTTTGGATAACAGTATATGCAGAGGCCCCAAAACTTCCTGGGACCCTTAGAGGTGACCCCTCTGTGAATTTCTGTAAAACATTTGGGGTTAGCTGAACTTAGCCTTAGGCAATCTATGAAAAATTCTGCTTGTTCCTGCAAAAGCCCTACAGCTCGTTTCAGGTCTTTGGTTTCTTGGTACATCCAAGATTAGGGCTTAGTAAGCAAATAGAAGGTTTGTGTTGTGTTTTATATTCTGTGTCAATAATTAAAGAGTTGTGTTCTTTAAAGCATGTGTTTTAATGCCACATTCTGTGCCCTGTTTAAAACTGCACCCATATTTTTATTTTGTGCATAGATATATTCATACAATCAGAATCATGGGCACTGTGAACTATCCGATTCTTTTCTTGATGCAAAAAGTCCAGAGAAAACCATTGAATGGATTAAAAAGGGGAGAGAGTCATTTGACTAGAGTCAGAAGGCTTCTGCAAAATTGCTTGAAATATTTGCACACATTTTGGGCCAAGAACTGCACATCTCTCTGTGTGTATTGTGATTTGTGCAAATTGGGGCCAACTATAATTTGAGTTAGTTGTGGTTGTTCTTGTTGTAGCATTTAGCATGACTGCTTAATGATAAGAGGAGCTTGATGTTGGAACAAGGGGTCTGGGTGGTGGGCTAAAGTCTTTGCTAATATTAGCCTCTTTCACACTTTACTCACATGAAGGAGCAAAATGAGCAGGGTTCAAACTTCAAGAAAGAGACTGGGACCTCCAAAAGTCTGTCTCTGCCTTTCTTCCCTCTCCGCTGAGTTGTGGGTAGTGATGGTGGCAGCTTCCCCAAGCTCTGAAGAATAATGGGACACACTTCTTTGCAGGCATGTATCGAAATGCTCCAATAAACCATTCTGTGGCATTTACCCCAAGTTAAAATGTGTCCCTACTAGATTACTTGCCAGTGTTCCATCTGTCCATTGTGCTTGTGCCAGAAACTTGATGTGCAGAGTTTAGCAGATACTCATGTTAATCTCCCTGCAACCAAAAGCTTCACCTGGTGAGATCTCCAAGGAGATGGCACAATGCGGACTGCTGATGCATCACCGCCATCCCTCAGAGGGCTTCACCCCAGAGCAAAGGAAGCAAACAGCAGCTCTATCTGTCTATATCTTGCAACATCATATTCCATTTGTGGGCCTGTAAGAAAGATGTTATTAATAACTATATAGAAAGTGTTTGGTCAGCAAGGCGGTACTCTGTCTGAAAGGTCTCTATCATTTGAGTCTGGTGTAAAAGTTAAGAGCAACACAAAGGAAGAGCAGACGCCTTAAAGTTGTTCGTCAGGAGTTAGCACCTGGACAGTGGATTGGGCATATGGCTCACCTGGTTATACTTCTCTCCACTCTGGGGAGATACACTGATTTGTTGCTTAAATTATAGCTATTTTGCATCTATACATATATGTGATAATATACAGACAGTAGGCAAATCTGTGTCCACCTTTGCTCTTTTGGGGCAATTTCTCCCCTTGTCTTGATGATGTAGATATGGCAGCAAAGCTTATCAGTGATCAGATGTTTTAGGGTGAAAAAACTACAAACCTCATTCAACTGTCCTTTAGCTGGGCTTTTCCTGCAGGGTTTAGGAGACAACTTCAACCCCCAAAGTAAGAAGATAGTTCATGCTTTCTGCCAACCAGCATTGTTGTCTAAGGTTGTTGTGGAAGAGTTCTGAAATCCTTAACTAGCTAGAAGGTGAGAAGGCTCTTGCTTCGTGTTTGCTTTTCACAAATATACCTTTGATCAGTGCATGACCTTAGGATAGTTTTTTCTGCCTCTTGCTGCAGCAATAGTATCTGGGAAAAAGTTGTCATCGTCTCTCTTTAGCAAACAATTTCTGCAGCTAAAGTAAACTTTGATTACGCTGCCAGCAGACCCTGTGTGCTTGACACAAACTTCAAATTCATCATACTATAGAAACAACAGAAAAGAGTCTTGTGGCACCTTAAAAACCAACAGATTTATTGTGGCCTAGGGCTGTGTGGCCTGCAGCCACACTTCACTTCAGCTGATAAAGTGGGCTCTTGTATACAAACTTGAAAGCCCCAATAAATCTGTTGAGTTTTGTGGCACCTTTAAGACTTCTTTTATTTTTCCAGGGAAAGGCTAACACAGATACCCCTCTGGCATGGAAGGCATCATGTAAGTCTTTCTGACAGGCAAACTAGAAGATTGTGGCTTCAGGCAAACTAGAAAATTGTGGCTTCAGGCCAGAGGTGATAATGGGGAGGCATGAATTCATCTCCTGCCATGTGCAGCGGGAGGGTTAAAAGCAGCAAGCACAGGTGGGGGTAGTGACTTGAATTGGATCTGTACCACCCTGGAATCTCCATGCTGGCTCCATGCAACTCTTCTGCATTGCAAATTGCTTTCCAGTGACAGCCACAGATGAAAAAGCATCATTGCAGCTCAGTATAGGCACCTGGAGGTTTTCCTCACTAGAACTGTGGGAGGTAACGGGCTGGAATTGGTGGATTGCATGCCGAGAGCAGAGACAAAAGGTTCAACCTCTCCTCTATACTGAAATCCCCATACAAATTGCTCTCCTGCTTTGTTCCCCCACCTAGATGTTTGATGATCGTATGTGTCTCTCCTGTCACAGCTAGTAGGATCCTTGGAAAAGTAAAATGAGCATGTTTTATGAAAAAATGTAATATGAACAGAGGTAAAAGAGCCACTCCTTCTCATACCAAATTGAGTGGTACGTGGTGACAGAATTTGAGCTATTCAGGGCCACCCTCAGGCTGGGAGGGAGGGAGGGAGGAGATGCTCAGGGAAACACTGTGTCAGAAAACTGGGAGGTGGAAGTGGAACGGCCAGCTTCCAGCCCTTCCATTGTAGACCTCATGTAAATGATGCATGCGATGGGCATGTAATGCTTTTGGCTATTTCCAATGTGTGATGTAAAGGCAGGGGGGTGCTCAGTTTTTGTTTTCCACCTCAGGAATCTATCTCAGGAACACTGTGATAGGCTGGCATGCTATCCTATTTGTGTGATAAATGTAACATTTACATTGAGTCCTCATGGGGCATGGCTCAAGTGGAAGCTATTTGCCCAGCAAGATAGCTGGTTTAGCACTGAGAATGACTGATATTATGGAAACAACTGAGCGGTTGTTTTCCTGTGGTTTCTTTCCATGTGCTAGCACAAGTGGCTGAAGGTACTCTGCCTCAGTAGTGACCATGTTTTAAAAGACAGATTCAATGGTGTCATTTCTCAGCAGTGCTCTCCAGATGTGTCAGGTCCTCTGGGGAATGCTGCCTACCATATCTAGAAGGCAACCGGTCGGAAAAGGCTGTACTATGGGTCTGGAAGTCTGGTTTTTCCTCCTAGCTGTAGATAATGGGAAGTACTTTCCCAAAAGAAAAACAAAATGCCAAAAATAGTTGACCACAGGATCCCCCCTTTTTAAAATCATGCATCATACAAGAATTGTCTGCAGCCAGCAACACATGTGCTGATATTACAGTCACTTCCCAAATCAGCTTCTACAAATGTGGCACATGTAGGGTTAACATCTGTCACCCTGATGAGAAGCACTCCTATGGGAAGTTATAATACACTGCACAATTTCGTGGCAGGTCACACTAGTAGAAATTGTGATCTATGCTTTTACAAAATTCATAAGAACAGGTTGGGTAGGCATCTGCTTTTGCTTTTCCTTTGGTCATTTGCAAATCTAGTTATCTTCCCATGGCAAGACTGCTTGCATTTAACTGGTTTCCAACACCAAGAATTCAACAGGTTAAGCTTCATAGGTTACTAAATGCAGTGTAAAAGAGATTGGGAAGCATTCCTGGGTATCTGTTGCCCAATGTGCAAAACTGTTCTATGATATAAGGGAAAACAGACTGAATGGCTGGTGGGGTAGGGTTTTGGTGTTAGTACATCACAGATTTTGAATGTTTAGAAAACCACTACTAAGAGTGATTTTGTTGCGTCTCTGTAAATGTGTGTGTGTATGAAAGGGAGAGAGAGAAGGGGAAGAAATTATTCAGGGGCTGAGAAACATTAGCTTCCATCCATTATTAATTTCCCCAAACCATCAGCAAGTGAAAATAACTATTTTTCTTAATGAAGTGCTTAATATGATTAAATAGTCAGTCCATAATGGGTACTTTAAATTGCTCTGTTCTTTATATTAGCTTAGCTAGATGCTCCAAAAAGGTCCTGATTTAATGCTGAAGGAGCCACACAGAAGAGCAAGGTCCATTGTAACAAAAGGAAGCACATGGGGGCTTTTAAAGAAACTAATTAGCTAAATGAATTAACACCAGGGTCACTGGAGCAGGTGAAGATGGCAGCTGTTATTGCCATGTTTCTCTTACTCCTATTGGTGCAGTTGAATGTCTCTGGTTACTTCTTATAACTTGCAGGGCAGAAATAAATAGCATAATGAAAAACTTCTTATACCCTTTTGGAATTAGGCTCAGGATCCATGCAATACTTCCTTTCATCATAGTTTGTCCTCCTCACACAAGCCCTCCAAGGAGGTATAGTCTGAACTGGAAGATTGTACAGGGCCATTGCATGGGATGAAAAGCTGTTCAGGAGGGAGGCAATTTTACCAGGACAAAAAGGGTCCGTGAGATGATAATGATGCTGGTGGCGATGGAGGAGGAGGAGGAGGAACATGTCTACTCCACCTTTCCACACAAGGGTGCCCAAGGTGACTAACAGTAAGATAAAGGGGAAAAGAGAGGGGTTTATAACATCTATAATAATATATAGAATAGCAGCAGGTTAAAAATAGAATATAAGAGAGCAGCCAATTAAAACCAGTTCCAAAACCCAACAGTAGGTTGAAAAAAGCTAACAGACTGGCTAAATAGAAATGTTTTTAGCTGCTGTGGAATGACGCCAGGGAGGGAACAATTCAACACCCTCAGAAGGGAGTTCCAGGGCCTGCTACAGCCCCAGGAAAGGCCCTTTCCTGCAATCCTGCCAAATATCTATCTGGTGCTGGTGGGTGAATTAGATCAGCATCCCCCACAGATTTCAGTCAGGACAAGGAGGTCTTAATTATTCTGCTTCATGCTGTAGCCTCCCTCAGCTACTTGGCATTTTAAAAAGTTTTATTATTTATTTATTTAAAGTTTTTGTATGCCATCCCCTTGCTATATATAGCTATATAGTGCATGACCTTAGGATAGCTTTTTCTGCCTCTTGCTACAGCAATAGTATCTGGGAAAAAGTTGGGGAACATGTTCCTATGACTGTACATCATGAAGCATTTGACCCTAAATTCCAGACCCCGTGGAATTGAAGAGAACCATTGTCTGTGATGTCAAATGATATAAGGGATTCATCATCTGTATTGTTTTCACCGCTTCGTCCTACAATGCTTTCCCACAAAGGAATATATTGTCCTTTCCCTGTACACACTGCCAGGAATTACTCTGGATTGCCCTTAGTTTTCCTGCTCTTAGAGTCCACATTTAATGTTTTGCATGTTATTGATCAGGAATAGCTCATCTATTGGACAGAAGAAACTTTTGTCCCAAAGTTCAGGACATAAGTGCCAGTTAAGCATCCTTCTGTGAGTAGGGAACTATTAGGAATAGCGGTCTGATACAACAGAGAGCACATGAGTGGGGCAATGTGTGGCCTCACACTATGTCCTGAAGCAGTCCTGGTGCTGTGGGGCAGAGCAAGCTACATTCTCTTAAGCCTATTCTTCCCCTACCCTGCTCTCTGCAGGCCTCTCTCATCCTCATCTCAGCACCTTCCCTGAGCTGGTTGTTTGGGCGCTGAGTCAGGTGTTTTTCCTGTTTCCAGGCTGGCACCCAGTGATGAGTCAATTTCTCCTTCCTACACCACACTGTCTGATGGGAGCTACAACTGTTGATCGGAGGTTGCTCATGATGACAAGGCTGGGAAAACTACTAATGAGTGGAGGGTTTCCTGAGGCTCCCCACTCACAGCAGAGAAGCAGGCATAGCTCCTACCATCCCAGGAAGAGTCATTATTTTCACAGAACCTGTTATGTTTGCCCATTAAGCCCAGGCCTCTGCTCATCAGGAGGTTAAGAGACAGGAAAGGAGCCTTTCCTGCATCCTGTAACACAACCAGTTTTATTGTTTTATTGCTTGCTGTTACTGGTTTATTGTGTTTATTTCCTCCTGTTCTATATATTTGTTGCATTTACATTGTATTTTAATCCTATTTGCTTATGGTTTTTGGTTCACCATTGTTATTTATTTTTATTTTCATGTTATTTATATTTTATATTGCACTGTGAGCCTTTGGCAGTGGGGTGGCATACAAATGTGATAAATAAATAATAAACTAGTAGGCCCCAGAATGCCACATGTCTGATTAACATTGCTGGTAGAAATCCTCCACCAGTCACAGCACTGATTGATTGTGGGGGAAGAGCCTTCAGGAGGATGTGGGAAGGGAAATGCCACTTCTGGTCTGCTCCCAGGATGTATAAAGACCAATCTCCATGCCCAACTTTTGGTTTTAAATGCTGCTTTCTCCTTTTCTGTCCTGCAGCAAAAATGTGGTTATGGGGCAGTGGTTTGGCCAGTTCTATCCCACTTGGTTCAGGCCTTCAGAGGAGCCAAGACCAGTGAGGTGGTGAGGCAGGGTGAAGGCAGAGGTGGTGTGTGTCGGTCAGCTCACAAACTGAACTGGGTCAAGTCAGGTCAAGTTCAGTCGCACTGACTCCAATCAGGTCTTATCTGTCAAGCCAGGTCTGGTTTGTTATATAACAAGGCAAGATTAGATGGGAGATCTTTCAGAACCTTGGACAGCTGCAAACATGCTGAGACTACGTTAAGGAGAGCTGTTGATTCAGCAAATCAGTTTCGAGCTCTCTGAGGGCCATCAGACCTAGACCTGATGTAGCATTGCCCCTTCAGATACGCTTCCGTTTCTTAAAGGGGTATTGCCTGATTTTATAGCTGCTGGCAGAAAGGGTAAAACACAATACTGTATATGTAGCCCCCTTTGGGAAGTCTCAGCCCTCACAAATGGTATCTGTGAGTGGAACCTCTCCATGGCCCCAGAACATTCTAAAGGAACTAGAACTTAGATGAAGCTCTGACTTGCAATAATTATCTTCAATTTTTTTTAAAAAAAATGTAGAGAGCAGGCCTTTATCTCTTGCTAAGCTTATACAGACTGTGCTGGAGACTTCTGTTGATCGAGAATACATGAAAAGCTCCCTTCAGCCCATGTTGTTGCTAAATAACAGCTGTCTGCAGCATAATCTGTGGTGGATAAGACAGTCTGGGAGATTATAATCAAGAGGCAAGTGGTGAGAGCAACTCTAAACATAGACGGATTCAACAAGCGATGGATATGATGGTATCCAGAGGATACTCAAGAGTGGATACTGGAGTGCTCACTTTGTAAAACAAGATCAGATTTAAGGCATTTCTCATGGGACTTGCCTTTTTTTCAGGTTTGGAAGTCACAGATGCTACAGAAGGATCCTGAAGTGTGAATTCCAAATCTAGCACGTCTCCTGATGTAGTAAATTATTTAAGAAACATGCTATTGGGAAGCAGTCTAATGCTCTGAGAAAGGAAACATATTTTTTGTCACCGTTTCTGCTTGTTTCTTCTTCAGGCTCCTTTGGATGGGAGAAAGGACATCTCCTAACATGGCTCTGCTTCCCTTTTCTTTGACTAATAGAAATCTGGTTTGTGTCTATCATCTTGTTTTTCTTTCTTATATTGATTTGGTGCTTGTTCCTTTAGACAGCAAGCACCAAATTTAGACATAGAACACAATTCTGTGCATGCCTACATACCCCTTTCGCTAGACTCTCTTTTTCTAGTAAGGCTGTGGTTCAGAGTTAGAGGGCACATGGTGTTTTGTATACTGGGATGGCTTCATTAGAATCCTCTTCCACCATGGTGAGGGCTTGTTTCTGCACAACTGAGGCAATGCATCCCATTCTTTATGAAATGGTCAAAGACACCTTAGACTGGCAAGTGCAAATGTGTTCATGCAAGGTTTGTTGATAACACAATATGCCTTTAATCAGAAAAACAGTTATTGCGAAATAGCCCATTAACTTTAATGTCACTACTCCAAAGCCAGAAGTCGAGAACTGAAGCCAAAGTGCTTTCTGCCATTATAGCGAGTGCATAAGATAATGTCTGTATGTTGCCTCTCTTGTTCTGCTAATGTTATTGCCTGCAGCTTATAACATTTCCATTGACAGTGGAAAATTGGGTTTGTTTTATCATTTTTATGACTTTAGTTAAATTAACCAAAGCCCAGCAACAAACCTTCAAAAGGTATCCAATTTATTTATTTATTTGTTTATACACTGCCCAATAGCCAAAGCTCTCTGGAAGAAAAGGGATGGATAACCCCTTCTTCAGAGGGAGAGAAAGGGTCTTCTATAGAGCAGGGTCTATGATAAGACTATGAGCTTCTGGAGCTTCAGGTGGAAACAAGACATGGAAAACTGCATGCACCTGGTATAACCCTTTCCAGGCTCAGTTTAAGTCTCTGCCAGTGCCTATGCAAGCAAGGAATTAAGCCTCAGCACCTGGCCTTACTCCCAGGTAAATAGGCACAGGATTGAAGCCCGAGAAGCATAGAAGCAGACTGCTGATTTGAGTCACCCTCTGCTTCTCACTACATCCTTCTTCAGTTCTGCTGCTGCAAAGCTGGATGTGTTAGCACCTGACAGTGTGGTTTTCTTCCTCAGTGCTGCTCGCTGGTGTTGAAGTCATGCCTTCTGTGTACTAGGCTAGACAGTTCTACCTTCTGAACATGCCTGTTTAGTCCTAAAGATTTTGTGTCATTTGGCATCCATTGAGAAGTTCCGCAGCCCCGGAGCATCCATGGGAAGGCTCTCTCTTGTGTCATCCCCAAATCAGGCTCTGAAGGGGGTGGCACTGAAAGATCTTTGGAGGAGCTTAAAACTTAGGCAGACTCATATGGGAAAAAGCTGTCTTTCAAGTTTAAGTCATAAGCAATGTATTGAGATATGCCCTGAAACAGGCCAGAAGCTAGC
This sequence comes from Varanus komodoensis, assembly GCF_004798865.1. Taxonomy (NCBI): domain Eukaryota; kingdom Metazoa; phylum Chordata; class Lepidosauria; order Squamata; family Varanidae; genus Varanus; species Varanus komodoensis. The sequence goes on along the minus strand of NW_025335727.1, from coordinate 6,522,456 downwards.
CAAACTGCAGTCACATGCTCCCCGGGGCACTAAACCCAGTCAGCTGTCTGCAGCATTCTGGACCAGCTGAAGCTGATGGCCTGTCCATAGGCAGGCCTGTGGTGAGAGCACCTCAGTCATTAAAATGGAATCTAATCAAGGTATGTGTGGCCAGATCAGACATCCCTGGAAAAGTGTAGTGACATGAGAAAACAGAGAAATTAATAGCCTGGGGAATTGATAGGTGATGCTGATGGCTGACTGTCCCACTTTACATATTCCAAAGATGAGCCCTGACTTGGAAGCAACTGCTAGGGATGAGCCCTGGCTAAAATTAAGCCGTATGTCTTTCTTGTCTGGGAAGGCCTTTTTGCATTTGAGCTGAAGAAAGTGTTAGCTCCTAATCTCTCTCTCTCTCTCTCTCTCTCTCTCTCTCTCTCTCTCTCTCTCTCTCTCTCTCTCAGGGGGCTCCAGGCTGTATGGCTCATGCACTAAAAAAATAGAATATGGTATTCTAGCTTTCCTTTGTTGTGTTTTCCCTTTACTACCCCATGCTGTGCAGGGTTTGACAGCCCAAGGCAACTCTCTGTTAGCCCTCCATCTTTCTTTTTCTCTCTTGCCCCCACTACACGTCATCTGAGACTTTTGCCTCTAGCTCTTGAGGTTCACTATTCAGCCAACTTTTAAAGAAATCTTTCTCCTTCTCTTGTTCTATTAATATGTGATCGCTGCAGGACTTGAAATGGTGATATCTTATGACATTTGAAAGAATTCTCAACAATTATGCACACATTTTGTTGTCATTTATTTTACAAATTGCCAGCTGTTGAAAGGAATTGCTGCAGCCAGGAATGCTCGCTTTCAAAGGCTGAGCCCATAACACTGAGTTGGAAGCAGCGCTGGAAAAGCAGAGCGAGAGAGCGCCATTTCAAAGTATGACCTTACAGTGTTCTGTGCAGCATCCGGCATGCTCTGAATTATTGAAACTCTCCTTTTGAAATGCAGTGATCTCCACTGCCTGGAGGTGCTGCCTCCAATGAGAATTGCATTTGTATTTTTTTTAAGAGAGCCAGAAAAAGTATCCTTTGTGCAGGACTGCACCACTAAACCACCCGTGGCTTATAGCGGTTTGGTAGTGCATAATTACGATCAAAGCGCATTCTGTGTATGCTCAGGAGGCTTCCGTGTGATGAACTCAACTCACAGTTCTCGGTTTCGTGCTGAACATGATCCAAAATTATGTGCTTTGGATCCTAACATTCCTCTGTCCCTCCACAAAGGATCTTCCGTTCACACAGGGAAGGCAAGCAGAGTTTGGGGAGGCTAAGGCAGCTGTGCTGGGGAGATGCACCCATTACCCTGAAAAGCAAGAAAATCATTACTCCATAGAGGATGCAGACTTGCATAGTGTTTGTATATGCACATTTAGAGCAATGGTTTAAGTTTAGAAAGAACTACTATTAAACAGAGCACATTTCACCATAGTGGGGAAGGCTGAGACCAGCTAACACTGTCCGGTAACACTGTCCTCTCTTCTTAGGATGATGATGATGATGATGATGATGATGATGATTATAACATTTCTATGCCGCCCCTTGCCGAAACCTCGGGGCAGCTTACAACATGATAAAATACATTGAAATACAATAGTACATAATAAATTACCATTAAATACAAAAATACAAAAAATACATTGATTTACAAATATAAAATTAAAATTATCAGTTTTGCCTTTAAATTCCCTTTGATTGGGCAGCCCTTCACACGGGGGCTGCCCTGAGTGAAGTAGGACACAGGCCTGCTCCAAACAGAGGCAGAAAAGTCCCGTTCTGTGAACATGAACTATGTTCCATTAATGGAAGAGAAGTTAGACGCAAACGACATGACTTGTGGGTTCTTTGTTTATCTTGTTTTAATGCAAAGGGCTTGTTATGGCACAAATCTGACAAAGAAAGAAACCATATGTCTAACAGAAAGAAGGACGAGCAGGTGTGTTAAAAAATTTGGGCTTCGTGAAGACTTGCTTTATTTATTTATTTGTTTGTTTATTTAGCATGTTTGTATGCCGTCCCATTCGCATGAGCCTTGGGATGGCTTACATACAATAAATAAACACAGTACAAATAGTGCACATAAAATCCAGATTCACCCTGGCTGTAAAATAAAAACCTATAGGTGATATTAAAAAATGTTAAAATATTGTTTAAATAAAAAGGTCTTAGCCTGGTGCCGAAAAACAAATAACGACGGCACCAGGTGGATCTCTCTGGGGGGTGCATTCCATAGGTGCTGTCTTGCCAAACTTTCACAAGGCATGCAGAGATGTGTGGGTAAACTGGGGGCTCATATTTCCCCCTTTGCCCAGTGTCCATAAACCCATGGAAATGGGCAGATGGTCTATCTCTCCTTACCAGTGTACACTTTATTTAAATCTACTTTTTCATTTCCTGGAGCCACCACTAGGAATAATGTCTATTCAGCTATAACTCACAAACTTCTCAAAGCCTTACATTTCTTTCTGTTATGGCATTTCATATTTATGGTGATTTTGCCTCTCTGATGTGAACACAAATTATGTGTACTTGTGTGCTCCCGGCTTGAAAGGAAGGTTGGTGGTTATAGTGGGAGAGGTGAATGAAGTCGGGGCCAGGCTAGTACAACTTGTGCCCTGTGCAGTCAAACACACAGGGTGGCCTGTGTCCTTTACAGAGGGCAGTCCTCTATTTTGAAGGTGTCTAACCTATAATAATAAATAATAATGTTCAGACTGGCATCTATATGTATACATTAATGCAGGCAATTTTATGCACATTTTTGTGATGCACATTCTCAGTTTCAGTGATTCATTAGTGGGTTTTCTACAAACATGGTCCACCAAGCCATGGATAGTAGTTCACCGAGGCCACAGTAACCCTACTCTTCTGTGGATTCCTGTAACTACATCTAGCTCCTGGTAGGTCACAACCCATGGCCCTTGGGTTGCAATTGCTTTGCTGGATCAAAGGTCTTCCAGGCCTGCTTTAAGAGGACCCTTCAAAGTCTAGACTCCTTGGTCAATTGATTCCTCAGTCAGCCCCCTTTGCTAATTCTGGCCTCATCAGTCAATGGAGCTTTGTGGTTCCATCAGGAATGTTATATTCCAAACCAAGTGCATTTTCCTTTTATTGACATAGATTTAGGGCAACAGTGACTTGTTAATCATACTAAAAAAAGACTGAACAGATATATGCACAAAAAGTAATTTCCTACTTCATGGAAATAATTGGAAAAAGTAAAGCATCTATTAGTAATCATTTAGACTTTCTGCCAAAAACTAAAGTAATTCAGATGTTTTAAAAGTATAACACATTGTTATACCTAATCCATTTATGTTCAGATTATGAGAGAGAAAACTTTCTCATCATTATTAAGAAGCATGGTTGCTAGTAATGACTTCAGTAATGTCTTTGTCAAATAGTCTCACTGCAGTTCTTTCTGGATATACTGAAAACTTATACTGGGGTGGGAGAACACATATTTATGTCCACAAATATACAGGATTTGTTTGTCAACGTTCTTACAGATGAATGGTGATTTATTAGCATTCAATGGCCAAACTTTTGGGGCATACCCAATGGAACCTTTCTTCCTTTCATTGTTTATTTTTCTTTCCAGTTGCACATAAAGGTTACAAAACAATCACATCTTTCTAAAATTTCAGTACATTGTGAAATAAGAAGGGAAACAAAATGGACTTGGCAGAATAATTTGTATAACTAATACATTTGTTGTTATGCGGCTTATGGCAACCATATGAATGAAAGCCTTCCACAATATCCAGCCTTCATAGCTCCTGTAACTCAAGCCCAGGGCTCCTTTATGGAATCAGTCCATCCCATAGTTGGTCCTCTACTTTAAAACAAAACAAAAAATAATGAACCATGTATCCCATCCTTCCTCAACCTTGTACCTTCAATACATGTTTAGATTGCAATATCCAGAATTCCCGGTCAATGGCCCTGCTAAGATGGGAATTCTGGGAGTTGCCGTCCAAATGCCTCTGAAGGCTACCAGGTTGGGGAAGGCTGAGATATCCCCCCTTCAGTTTCCTCTTTTTGAAGGAAATTATTTACGTTAATACAGAGCAATTATCTTGTATTGAAAGAAAGGAATAATTGTCAGCATTGCAGACCCCTTCTGTTCTTCTTGGTTCTGGTGCGTGACCTCCCTCCCTGACCGGCCAAATATAGTCCACATCAATTTGTTTAGATATGTGAAACCCCATAACTTGATCTACAATTCTCTAATTCTTTGAATTGGTTTAGAGTTGCTGCTCTGGTGGCCATACATTTTTTTCTTTATTCTTAGTTATTTGTATTTTAGGATCCATTAATAAGAATGTCTTTCAGTCAAAGATGTAACTCAATATCTGTGATCATGCCAGTCAGTGTTAGTGAATTGACACAAACAATTATACAAGAATACCTGCTGGCACTATGAGATTCCCAATGAATATCAGAATACTCCAGATGAGACTTTGTTAGGATTGTATACTGCTTATTCCACATACCTTTTATGCAGCTTCATTTATTTATTTACCACCTATATGGAACCACAGAGATGTTTGTATTTCCAGAAACAGATCTGATTGAACAACCTTCTTAAATTTAGGGTATGATTCCATGAACTGGATAAGGAGACCCTGAGTTCAGAGTCCTCTGCCTGTCCTTTTCCTGCCAGACAAAGCTTGGCAGGGGAGAAGGATGGAGGCATTCCATATCCACTCCTCCATTTAAAAATACAAAAGGCACCCAGATGTCCCTCTGAGCTCATCTAGTTGATGTAACTTTGGTGGATGGGGGGGGGGACTGGATTGACCATAAAATAAGCTATATCACAGTCTTTCTGCTCCACTCCCCTTTCTCACCCACCAGCACACTCCTTTTTCTTCTTCAGCAACTTCTTTAATGATAGCTCAGGGCAAAAGCTGGTTTCATGGAGTCTGAGAGGAGGAGCTACAGAAGGAAAGATCCAGGATCTTTTCCATGCTTGTAGTTGTCTTTGCATGCAGAGGAGTTTTGCAGCAGCATCTGGTGCCCTAATCTAGAGGCCGTAACTGTTCTTCTGTAATGTAACCTGGCTGGACCTTCTTTAAGTTCAGTAAAATGTAATAGATTTGAGATAGGAATGCTTGAAAATTGTGTTTGGTCTGTATTTTAAGTGATCCAACCTAATGCACACTCCCCATACTAACCTGCACATGAGAATGCAGTGGTTCATCCTATTTCATTGCATCGTTTTGATGCAGACTTTGGTTGTGTACAAGTATAAATGGGAAAGTTAGGGAAAGTAGCACCTGAGTTTTCATGATGTTTAAACAAGTCAGGATAAAGCAAAATTGAATGCAACAGAAGTATGACTGAATACATGCAAAAGTGCCATGGCATATTCTTACTCTGGGATAATGATTAGTAATTTTGCTATTTTCTCTGAATGCCTGTTCTAATGCAGTCAGTGGTTTAATATTGGCCGCACGTTGCCCAAGCCAATCTTGCAGATCATGTCAAACTTGGAAATGCTCAGGCAGAGGCATGCCTGCCTCCCATTTCTGTGAGTGCTTGTGTAAATAAATGCCTTCGCATATATGCCCAGCCTGAACTCAGTGTAGCTGCTGATTAAGTCCTGATTCAGAGGATCCTTGTGGCAGGAGCAGGGCTGTGAGGCACTCATTCAGCACTTGCAGGCCACCGTCCTTATAGCTCTGAGATAAATATTTCTGGGTCCTCTTTTGGGAAGAGGAGCCTGACTTCCCCGGAGATGAAGGGGAACATTGTTTTGATTTCTGCTGCTGTTCCCACTAATATTAAGGCAGCTGGGGATGTGTGAATCAGCAAAACACACGCTCATCAAGACTTTGCATCCTTTTGTCTTTACGAGATTATGAGCTTGCTTGCCTGCCTGCCTGCCTGCCTTCATTCTTCCTTCCATTCTTTCTTGCGCATTTTCTTCCATTTATTAAAACATACTTGAGTGTCTGTCTCCAAAGTATGCATTTTCCATGCATGGATATTTTCCAAATGGTTGTAGCTTTCAAATGCATTTCTGCTGGTTGTTCCAGAAATTGCATTGCAGACTCAGGAGTGAGCAGACCACAAGCACAGAGTGTATTCAGCTGCACATTTGTAGCTGGGCGGGAGGGGTGCAGACTGGAGAAATTCTGGTCAAAAATGGATTAAACAAAATGTCTCATACCATCCCTACAGCAGTTTGATCTATTAGCTAGAACGGGATGGCTGCATCCGCCTCGGGGTTTGCGTTTCATGCTGTGTGTGTGGGGTGGGGAGGTGGGGGGTGGTCAGGATTGGTGGGGGGGGATCTAAACTTGCATTCTAAGTACAGCTGTGACTTCGTTAGAAGATGCTGTATGCCAGTGAGGAAGAAATGCCTGCAGAGGCTCCCTAATGTCATTCATGGATGAGCCAGCAGGGGACATCAAAGAGAAATGTAGCCTGTGCTTTGCAGTCTCTGGAGCCAAGTCTTCTGTTCACGACTGTTCTGCCTTTGCTGGCACAAAATTCCAAGGTCCCAGCACTGTTTTCCAGCTTGGAGTCTTCCATATGGCATGACACGGCATTACCATCAGAGCCAGCAGCAGCAAATCTAATTGGTCTTGACATGCAACATCGCAATTAAGTGTCAAAAGGAGAAATAGCCAGTTCTCCATGCCAGCCATGCTTAGGAGCTGCATCTTCGATTCCAGCAACTTTTTTTTGAAAAGGAAAGAAGAAGCAAATACAACAAGGGTGTTCAAGCTAAATAAGCATGTAGGGACTGAGGAGCCTTCAGGAATAAAGATTGGAGGAAGAAGACAGAGAAATTCCTCTTTAAAAGCCAGACACTGGTGCAAAACAGCAGTTGCACTGAGCCAAGGAAAATATCAGCCCGTCTTAACAATTTCCTCTTGCCCTAACTGTATGCTTTATTCTTATTCTGGTGCATGCTAGCAGAGGTCTGATTTATGCTCTGCACTATCATGATGAGTCTCTGAAGGCCAAACTACACATTACAGTTGAGATGTATGCTCACAATTCCTTCTGTCTGCCCTTCCTTCCTTCCTTCCTTCCTTCCTTCCTTCCTTCCTTCCAGTAGTTGTACCTTCTCGAATGGGACAGTTGGAGGGGGAAGGTAATTCTCCCTTCCTTACTGCTGAAGGGATAATTTCTGCTCTCTGCTAATAGTGATTTTGAAGTGTGCATAACTTAAATCTGGGCATGAGCACATGGGCAAGGAGCCATGCCACTTCCCCATGCTCCCTCTGTCACTCACATCCAAACTGGAGGGGCTTGAGGGTGCTTTCTGAAGAAGAGAAAAGTCATAGAGAATTCCAACTGCAGATCTTCCCTGTAACTCCTCATTGTGCCCTGAGTTTAGGTGGGGTGGTGGGAGGGAGACCTTCCCCTGCATAATGATGCCCATCTAGACCAAAAAAGGCTCATTACTGTGGGGGGCAGGGTTAGGGGGCTGCTATTTTCTATCTGGAGTGTGACAGTCGAGTTTTGCAATCAACAGACCCAGCTGTGAATACTTTTCCATCCACCGTACCCCTGGAAAAAGTTTGTCAGTTTGAATCTGCTGATTCTCAAAACTCTTCTGACAAATAACTAGAGAAGAAAAGCAGATTTCCTTTTTGGAGGAACGGAATCCCAAAAGCACGATGGCCAGTAAACATTGAGACTAGCTCCTCTGCTATTTGGAGGCAGATGCTAGAAGAGCAAGTGAGATGTAAAGTCACCTTTCCCCCACTCTACCCCTTTTTTTAAAAAAGGCACATAGGAAACTGCATTTTGCTTTTCATTCTTCTGCAAGATCTACCCCAATCTGTTGAACTCAGGCCTCTGAGTGGGAGCTCTTTGGCCTCAGGCTCATCCGATGCACAAGATTTTTAATAATAATTTATTTCAATTGCTGCGTGATAGTTAATAAACCATTTGTTGAGCCAATCCCTTCTCTCCATAAATGACTCATTGGTGAGGGTAATGACAAGGTGTATATGCTGGCTGGGAAACCTTGGGATTGAAGTCCACCACATCTGGAAAGTATGGTGATGTGGGAAAAGTAGAGAGCAAGGTTCTTTCTTCCTCTTTCATAATACTAAAACCCAGGTTCATCCCATGAGGCTGATTGGTGGGAGTCTCAAGGCAGATAAAAGACAGGGCTTCTTCAGACGGCACAAAACTAAGAGCGGTGAAGCTTGCTGAGTGACTTCATGCCGAGGACTGACTCTCAGCTTAACCTACCTCATGAGGTTGTGGGGATAAGATTGAGATGATGAGGATTGAGAAGAGGATTATGTTAGATGCCTTGAGTTCTGTGAAGGAACAAAGATGGGATACAAATATAAATAAACAAATATTATGGAATTCAGTCCTGCAGGATGTAATGATGGCCATCAGTTGAGACCACTTGCAAAGGTGCCAATTTGTGGAGGATAAATCCCTAACTCTATACTACCTTCCTTCCTGTGTAGCACTTGCTGGGGAAATGTATAGAAGGTGCTATGACACACACAGCCTCCTTGTGCATTTGCTGCATGCAGTTACCGTGTGAAGAAATGCTGGACCAGATGACCGTGTTCTTACCTTCTTAAAACACCAGGGGAGAAGGGTCAGATATCTATGACGAAGGCGCATTCTACCAAAGACGCATTCCTGCGGCTCAGGTGCGCCCAGACGCGGAGGCCTATGCATTTGCTGCAGCTGCTGAGCTGAACGCAGCAGGGTGGAAGAAGCAGCGGAGGCTGTCTTTGTGTCTCTAGCCACCGTCTTTCCTGATCTTTGCTAGATCACGCCGTCTAGTGAGTATATTTTGGAGCGGGAGAGACAGACGCTCCAGGTAACTCATCCCATGCCCTCTCCAGGCGGCTTCCCATCCCTCCGGAACCGCGCCCCCACCATCTTCCACCAAGGACCCTTCTCTGACCTTGGAATGCAGCTACCATGGCCCTTTCTGTGCCAGCTGGGAGGGGGTGGTGAGGAAGGTCAGAGCCTGACCCCCATGCCAAGGTTAGAGGGCCGTTTCCAATCTCAGCATGTATTCCTGAGCTATGCAGTGGTTCTTAGGATAGAATCAGAGCACAAGAAAGTCGCGTATTGGCAATAGCTTTACTGAGAAATGAAGTATTCATGGATACCCTTTTTCTCCATTAAGATTTAAATACAGTATTGTTTCTATTGTGGATGATTCTGCTTTCTAATTTGAACAATATAATTTGGTTAGTTGGTTGTGTTTTAGTGCCTGGTAAGCAAATGTATTTGTGAATTACTTATGTAAACAAGCAGGATGTTGATATAGGTATACAATAAATAAATAAGTATAATTATATCCATATAAAATGTAAGCATGATGTGATTATTGCATTTAAAGTGCAAGGTAAATAAAGTAGTTACTTAAAAGTAATTTGTTTTGCCATAGATCATGCTCTTAGGAATAGCCATGCTTGCTAGGCAGAATAGTATTGCCAGAATTATATATCCTAAGGGATATATGCATGTCTTATTTGGTATAAAGAGCATAGCAAATGCATTTCATGGGCTCAGTCAACTAGTTCTTCAACATTTGTAGCTATCTTCTCCAGGCAAGAGTCTGCAAAACATCAACAACCAAAAGTCTAGTAAGGTAAAATCTTAACATGGCCAGGTAGGAGCTTGAACTGGATCCAGTATCACAGTCTTCTCCACTTTGTCATGTTCCCTTACATAGCAACAAGGTGCCCACAGGCAGCTCTGTGCACAGAGGACCTGGTCCCATCTCAACCTTGTCCTTCTACCGCCCCCAAGGATCTTCCTTCGTGATGTGGACTGCAGTGACTCCCCTGATTCCCTGGTTGTTCAGACAAACGGGAATCACGGGTGTGCAAACAGAGACACCATTGGGGAAAATGTGGCACGTATTAGTGAGTGTATCCTTTGAAGCAGAAGCCTTGCAGCGTAGGGATGCACTGTGTGCCATGGCAGATGATAAGATGCCTAGTTTGGGAGAGAAATGGTAGGTTCCTGGAAGGTGTGTCAATCTATCCTGGCAGCCATCTTATCACTTTGACCTTGCTTGCTGTGCAGCACCATTTTTTATTCAGATGTATCCATCTTCCTTTGGAGATCTTGACAATCAGCGCAGGAAGGAGGTCAGTCTGTTCCTCCCAGGAGGGAATTGCTTTGTAGTCTGCAAGCTCCAGCCAAGAAGCTGTAACATATTATTTTCAAGCAGTTGTGTTTTCAGGCTATGAAATAAAAGGGACCTTCCAAGTTTTGCTTTATTTTGAGTGAAATCCATCAAAACTCCTACATAGAGTGGAAACATTGAAATTGGTCATGACTAACTTGAGTCATATTCAGTTCAATGGCTCTCCTGTGAGTAGGGCTTAAGTTGGACATCACCCTTTGCTTTTAAGTGGTATTAATTTTATGAATTGTATTATAAAATTGTGTTAATTTTATGAATGGTATTTAAGCAAAGCATGTCTTTTGCAAAGATTGACACAGAGTTAGATGATGATGATGATGATGATGATGATGATGATGATGTTGAAGATTATTTAAGTGTGGCAGAATCAGTGTTATGCATTATGTAGCAAGAGGAGATTAATTGGCTTAATTGTTATTGCTCCTGTTTCTGAAGATGTTTAAGAAAGACAGACAGGAAATGGTGTGAGTAGAACCCTTTGCAGTACAATCTTTTCTATATGGGCTGCTTGAAGGGATTATGTTGTGGATTGAGGTCATGGAGACGAGGTGCATGTAACAACTCTTTGCAGCCCGGTATGTACAGCCTGTGGACAACCTGGAATAGATTGACTCAAGAAATTGGAAGAGTTGTTATCTGGCTCACAACAAGTGCAGCATTGAAAAGGCTATCTTAGCTGCCCTTGTTATTGTTATTATTTTATCTGGCCCATTCATACAGTCCCTCATGTTGTATATGCACAAAGGAGAAAATGAGGAAAACTTTGTGTGCGGGAACCAAAGGGATAGTGTGGCCAAAGGGACAGCTAAATGGGTGTATTTCCAGTCTGTAATTTTCACACACATTCCGTCCTAAATCAATTTGGTCCAATTTCTGCTTTGGTGTACACATTTTTTATTAAAGAGTCCACACAAAAATAGCTTTTATTTTTATATGCAATTTCCCCCTAACATATACAGTTTTGTGTGCAGCTTTCCCTATGTATCTAGGGACATGTGAATCCGCAAAACTTGCTGGCCTCATGGTTTTCTGTCTCATGGTCATACCAGATTGCAAGCCATTTTTTCCCCATGAAATTCTGTATACATATTTTCAAATAATATGCATCATTTATGGGATGTTTGAAATGTACACATTCTTCTTCCAATGATTTGAGCATATTTCTGCAGTTTTGAAAGTATGCATTTTTATGAAAATCTCTCAAAAGTACATGTCTCTATCATGCACATTTTTCAAAATTATACATGTGGTCAAATCCATTTTCTTGATCTCTGAATCGCATTTTGAACTTCTATTGAACTTCCATTGCACAGACTTCTATTGAAAATTGTTTCTGAGTCTGTGTTCAGTTCAGATGGAATGAACTGGATTGAGCCTGATCAAAAAGAAAATGAAGCACCTTTTTCATACAACCATATCAGGAGCGCCATGGCTCCCCCATGCCACCTCTGTGCCATGTAACTCCAACCCTTTCAGGGCTCATTAAATCCCATGACATGCATCTGATAAGATTTCCCACGTGCTGTCATAGTCATCTGAAACCCTGAATGTTTTAGATTTAAGGATGTGTGAGGAATCTGTTAGGGGCGAAAACCAGATGGATTTTTATGGCATGGCCTCCATGGATTCCTGTTCATTGACCCCACATTGGCACCTACTCACAGTTGTGTCAGTCAAACCAGTCTCATACTTCTCTCTTTAAGGAAGGCTGCGATTTGTGCATTTAAAAAAGGACATTTGTGCAAATAAAGATATGCAGAAGAGGAAAAACTATGCAGTTCTAGGTCAGTGTGCTAGAACCATATTGTTTTCAGCTTTTAATCTGTACAAATAGTGCGAATTGTGTGGTTTGTGCAAATTGTACAAAGGCATGCAAAATGAAAAAAAAATGCAAAAAGTTCCTTAGTGTTTAAAAGAAACTGTGCAAACTATGGTCCATTTTCAGAGAGCTTTGGCTGTGGGGCAGTATAGAAATGCAGTAGGTAAATGAATCTTAGGGGAGGGAGTCCATGGAAATAAACATGGCTCATCCCATTCCAGTCACTGAATCAGAAGCAGCAGGAACTATGCTGAGCTTAAGTAATCCAGACTACTCAACATCAACAGAAGCTCTAGTAGGATCTTTCCCACTGTGCACTTGCAAAGATGAAAATGTGGTACCTTGATTGCTAGATCTTTCAGCCTGGATGGAAGGGCATGTGGGTGCATGTTGGCTTATTATTTATTACTATTACTACATTTTGTACAGCCCATAGCCAAAGCTCCCTGGGCCATTTACAGCAATAATCATGGAATCATACACTCAAGTCACCCATCCCAATTCTGACCAGGCCTGACCCTGCTTAGCTTCCACAATTAGGCAGAAGGAGGTGTGTGTGTGTGTGTGTGTGTGTGTGTGTGTGAGAGAGAGAGAGAGAGAGAGAGAGAGAGAACTGATGTCCCCTTCCAAAATATGTCCAAAAATATCATAGAGCAAATTCCACTGGAAGTATCTATTCATTCGCAAAGCAAATCTTAGGACTGAGTTCCATTAAACTTACCATGTGGGTTTTCCAAGTACAGCTGGAAACGTGAAGTTGATGTGCATGCAAATATGTTCTTTTACAAACTACGTTTCATGTGAAAATCTCCAAAGAAGTTCATTAACATTTAATTAATCTCTTTTTCATCCATGTGAAGTAGGTTAATTTGATTATTCTAAAAGGTTGGGAAGGTGCAGAGGACAAGGCTCAAGTGAGCAAAGGGCTGCATACAAAGCTTACTCCTTAAGGAGCTTAAGAATGATGTATGACAGTAATCTTTCTTGAGTTAATTCAAAATGCATGTTCGCTGCCAGTGAGACATAAACGAAATGTACATGGATCTCAAGGAGACCACCATGGTTCTCTAAACCTGGCATTACCTGTGGTAGATGCCGAATCTGCAACTCTTCCTCCTTTATTATGTTATGGCAAGGTAGAAGACATGCTACATCACTTTGTAAATTTCTCCAAGTCCACAAACAGCAAACAATAAAGTGGAGCAAAGATGTGGCAGAAGACATGTTTGATATACAGAAGGTCCCTGGTTTAATCCTTGGTATCTCCAGATGTGGTTAAGTATCATCAAGTCATCTTTGAGTTATGGTGACTCAATGAAAGAAAACCTTCCAAAATGTTCTGTCCTTGACAGCCCTACTCAGCTCTTGTAAATTTAAGGATGTGGCTTCCCTTATGAAATCAAGCCATTTCATAGCTGGTCTCCCTTAGTTTACTTTCCTTATTGTATTCTCCAATGAGTATTGGTTTCTCATGATGTGCGAAAACAGCTGCAACTTGGTCAGTCTTGCTTCCAGGGAAAGTTCTGGCTTGATTTGATCTAGAATCGACTTGTTCATTCACAAAGCTCTCCTCCAGCACCATGTTTTGAATGCATCAAGTTTCTTCCTGAATGCTTTCTTCACTGTCCAGCTTTTATACCCATACACAATGATTAGGAATGCTATTATGGGGAGATCTTGGCTTGGTCTCCCATGAAACCCCCTTGAACGTGATGATCTTTTCTCATTCCTTCATTGCTGCCCTTCCCAGTCTCGGTCTCCTTCTAATTTCTTAGCTGCAGGCCCCAATTGAATTGATAGTTGAACCAATGTATGCAAAAGTTTTCACAACTGCTGAAAAAACTCCTTCCTGAAGCTCCAAGAGCCACCGCCAGTCAGTGTTGGCAATAGATTTCCCTAGATTTTAGAATGTATTTCTGAACCACCGCCATCAACAATGGCAGCAGAAATGTAAAACAAATAAGCAAACACCAAAGAGAGAGGCCATTTTGTAAGGAAGCATCCTTAGGCAGATTTCAGCTCCTTGGAGAATTACCCACATTTGCTCCCAACCCTGAATTTCAAACCAGAAGTTCCCTCTGGATATACTTTGGTTCAGCCATAGTCAAAACCTTGAACAGACAGGTTGATTTCACTTTCACCCTGCTCCAAAAGCAGGAATATTAAAAAAAAGAAAAGAAGAATGAATTTAATCAGAGCCACAACCTCTCCAGCACAGCTGCACACATTACAAGCATAAAGGTGTGCAAAACAAGGTTGTGGAGCCACCCAGTATGACACATGTAGAGGAAATGCTATCAGGCCTTTAACAAATGAGAGGAACTGACTCTATTGTCAGGAGCTTTCACTGCAGCACTATCTGAATACATTTTGTCATTTCATTTTTATAGTAAGTTACACTCACTTTTTTAAAAAACAAGATTGCATTTCAGGCTCTCAATCGGTGAACAGATATTGAAAGCAAAGAGTAGCTGGAACTGAAAGGTCTATGAATCTACCAAGCTGGCAAAGGCCTGGGTAAGACTGGGGTGGGCGAGGGGTCATTGTTCCTGATTCACCTGCCTCTTTTCTGGCTGCAGAGGGGCTCTTGAATAGAGACCAGTGTGGTATAGAGGTCAAAAGTGCGGGACTGGGACTCAGGTGACCTGGGTTCTAGTCCCCGCTCAGCCATGGAGCCAGCTGGGTGACTTAGATGCAGTCACAGACTCTCAGCCCAACCTGCCTCACAGGGTTGTCATTGTGAGGATAAGCTTGAGAGGAGGAGGCAGAGAATGATGTAAGTTGCATTGAGTGCTTTAAAAAGAAAAAAAAGTGGGATATAAATCTGATAGATACAGAAATAAATAATTGTCGCTTCTTACCTAGTTGTTGTTGTTAGTCACAAAGTTGTGTCTGACCCATCGCGACCCCATGGACAACATTCCTCCAGGCCTTCCTGTCCTCCACCATCCCCCGGAGTCCACTCAAGCTCACACCAACTGCCTCAGTGACTCCATCCAGCCACCTCATTCTCTGCCGTCCCCTTCTTCTTTTGCCATCTATTGTTCCCAGCATTAGGCTCTTCTCCAGGTCGTCCTTCTTTGGATTTCAGGTGACATAGCCTGCAACTGGACTTCTTGGATTGCTCGTGCCTTTGGCAGTACTGGGATTTGCCAAGGACTCCAGATCCTCTTCCTTCAAAGAGTCCCCCTTGTGCTTGCTTAGCCAAGAGCCTGATAGCAGAAGAAGATGGTCAGGGAACTGATGGCTTACTTTGGCTTGCCATCCCAAGGCCTGTCTGCACGAGACAGAGAGACATTTCTCATGCGGAGGAGAATCTGATGGATGTCCAGTGCTACACAGGCTACAGGCTAGACCACAGGGAATGGGCCCAAGGCCACAGGGTCTCTCCTCCAAGCACCCTCCCAGCTGGCAGTCATGTGCCCCCTTCCCCAGTGCAGAAAGGGAAGTGACCCACTGGATGCTCAAGGATGCCTGGCCCTGCTCGTAAGTGAATCGTTTGCCAAAATGTGAGGCGCTGGCAGTGAAGGGAACCAACCTGACACTGCTTGGGAGAAGGAATGCAACCCATGAGGGTGCTAGGGTGTCAAGAAGTCTGTTTCCTTGTTGTCCGGGTCCCTCATTGTCCACTTCATGCACAAAGGCTGTGAAGGGTTGGTGTGACTCCCTGCCCACGCCTCACACCTAAGACAGTACCCCAATTTAAAATGATGCAGGCTGGAGCCAGGACCAACCAGCCAGCTCTGAACTGCATTGCATTGCATTGCATTGCTTTTTAGTAGTGATGCACCAACAACAACCGGAAAAGGAAAAAGGGGAGGTACATCATGATCAGCAGCACTCCTCCCATATATTGGGGGGGGGGCAGGATGGAAAAAAAGGGGAGGTAGGAAACACCTCATTTAGGACCTTCTCAAATGTGGCAGCACCTGTACAGAGCTCCCCTGAGAAATTATCTTATCGAAACTCTCGTGGCTATCTTGATAATGCCTTGGATGCATAGGGGCTGGAGGGCTGCGGCCATCAGCCAGTGCAGAAGACATGTTGCCCCTTTTATACAGAGCTAGAGTCTAAGGTGCCCCACTGGGAGAGCCAGTGTGGCATGGTGGTTAGAGCACCAGACTGGGGACCTGGGGGAGCCAGCCAGCTACTCCCTCTCAGCCTAATCTACCTTACAAGGTTGTTGTTGCAGGATAAACTGGAGCTGTGTAAGCTGCCTTGTGTTCCTCACAAGATGGAAAAGGGAAAGATGTAAATGCAATAGAGCAAGAGTAATAATCAGTTTTAGGATTTTCATCCCAGCCAGACTTAGAATGGCTGCAGACATCCACAGCTCTTGTTTATTCTGTCATGGTTAGTAAAAGCTCAGACAGTACATTTTGCCCATATTATTTTGTTTAGTGGGATCAGTGTGGCAATCAAATTTCTCCAGACTTACCACATCGTTATACTTGGACCAATGTGGAAGACCGTGTGGTCAAAATACGTTCCCCTGGTGGACTTCTTGTTCGTGGTATTTGCATGCAAAGATGCTGTCCATCCAGTTTAAAGAAATTGTTGTAAATATTCCAGCAACCCCTACACTGACCTGCAGCCTGTTCTCAGGGTTGCTTGCAGCTTGGGTCAATTCCCTTCTCTGGCTAGCTTTGATTCACTCACTCCACATGGCGGCTATGAGTGAGGCTTAATGTGCAGTGGGTCACTGTGCTGAGGAAAGCTTATGTGCACCATTGCAGCCATTTTATTTGTTTATTTGTTCAGCCATTGCAGCCATTTTATTTGTTTATTTGTTCAGCCATTGCAGCCATTTTATTTGTTTATTTGTTGGGGCAGCACATTCCCAATGTGCAAGGTGAACTGCTAACCATATAATGATTCAAAGGGCCCGTGCGAGGGCCAGTGTTTCCTTTCCACAAAGATCATGCAGATCAGAGAGAAGGAGAGCCTGTTTCGCCAATTCCGCCCCCCCCCCCCCCCACACACACACAAACACACTGCCTTCCATGCTATTTCTGAAAGTTCCCTCACCCTCTAGAGCCGTGATTTTGGGACACAGGAAGCTGCAAGGAGATGAGGAGTTGGCTTCCTCTCCAGTTGCATTCGCACTGCCTTCTGCTAGATTCTGTGAAGAAAAGAGCACCATAGGCTTCATCTTTGCATCTGTCCATGCTCATTTCAGCCAGAATTGTGCAGGAGAACTATTTGTCCTTAATCTGGCAATATTTTGACTGTACTTGAAATGCTCAGGCAGGGCTTGACCCATGTGTCTGTTCCATTTAGGCTCTTTACTAAGCTTCTGTGACCCTGGTAACATCACCATGTCCTGTTGTCCTCAGTCCAGAATGGGATCTAGAATCCATCTGGATATTGGCTGCTATTTCTATTCAAGCAAACTCTTCTGTGTTGTGGGAGGGGTGGCACCAAAATGAAGTGTGGATTTTCTTTTCTGTGTGTTCTCCTCTCAAGAGAGACTATGCAGGCCAAATTAAGATTTACAGCTGCCGGCCTGCACAGATGCCACCTGCTATGTTGGCCTTTGTCATCCAAGAGGCCAGTCTATTATCTGGTCCCCTTGGCATCGTCAACCTCAGTCCATCTTTTTGAAGCTGGACTCTGCTAGAAAGTGAGTTTTTCTGCTGAAATAGCATCAGGAATGCCAAGATGACCCTGGGTTTTGATATTTTGATCAGGCTTCTGGCTGTCATGTAACTCAGCTTGGATATATAATTTAAATATATTAGTTGTTCTGAACCTTCAGCACTGGGTTGGATAAGAATGTTTCATCTCTCTAACCTCCATTAAACTCTTTTCCCCTTCCTTTCTTTCATGTATCCGCTCTCCTTAGAGGCAGATTCAACTTTGTAGTTCTTGCTTTTAAAATTGCCTAAACTGGATTCTCTCTCTCTTCCCTTTTCCTTCTCCTTAAACTGATCTCCTGTCAGAACCCTTCATATGTTATCTAGTAGTATGATATGTAATTTACTGCTCATCTTTTTCATAAATCCCATGCGATTGAATGTGACAAGTTACTTAAGGTATAATCCTATTCATGTTTAGACAGAAAGTCCTACATGCTGGGAGTTGTAAGACCTCCTTCCTAATTTTATCAATTTAAATCACGTTGAGACCATCCTTCCTCCAAATGCCACATTTGAATAATTCTTAAAAACCTAGTACAATAGAACAGTACCACTGAGGACCATGATACATGATATCAGATGAAAATTTCAAGGAAGACTAAGGGATAGTACAAATTAAAAAGCCTGGATTAGTTTAAAAAAAAAGTATTTGAAGTGCTTGAGAAAGGTTTTAAAGAGATGCTGGAGCACTACTTTAAGGTATGACTGCTGAAGCTGCTAATGGGGACTGGCCATCAAGAACATATTACGCCAGTCCTCTCTTATTTTTATATTATATTTTATATAATATATTTAATGTAATATATTTAATATAATATATTATTATTATTTTATATTTTATATATTTAGATGATATGGTTATGTTATACCTCTGGACTGATCTGGTTGTGGTTGCCATGGATTTAGTGTTGTCTTTTTATCTAATGTGTTTTTTGTTTTATTTTATATATTATTGATTATTATATATTGTTCTCTGTTATTTTATTTGCTGCATATTTAAATGTTGTGAATCTACAGAGACTCTTTGGCTGATGGGTGGTATATACATTTATAAATAAATAAGCAAGGCCTTCCCTTGTGGTTACAATCAGGAAAGCACTTGGAGTAGGGTCACAGCAGAAGATCTTAAGACTTGAGTGTACCTCACAGGGTTGTTGTTGCGGGGATAAGATGGAGGAGGAGATGTAAGCTGCCTTGAGCCCTTTGTAGGAAAAAGGCAGGATATAAATTGAAAAATAAATAAAAATAAATAAATGTAGGGTGGCCACTTGTCCTTCTTGGCAGAGGAAGGACCTGGACTTGAAGGGTCACTGGAAGATAGTCCATTGAAAACATCCTCTGTCTAGCCCAAGGGTAGTTTAAAATAAAGCACTCTAGAAAGGTTGGTGACCAGAGATAGCACCTGGGAATCAGACTGGGCAAGCACACAGACCAGCTTGTTTTGTTTTTCCCCACTGTGTTGAGGAATATTGTATCTTATTTTGATCATAATCATGATTTCTACATGTGAATAGAATTAGTACAGGGTAGACAAACAATTGGGCCCATGGACAGATGTGGAAGCTTGTAAAATTGTCCTGAGCACAACCATTAAATGATTGATATGGGTGGACATCACTAGTCACAAGGGATGAGGGATCTCTCCAGAGGCATTGTGGGAAATGAGTGTGGCCCTTAGGGGAATCCTGCTTTGCTCTGAAGCAATTGCAGCTGCCAACCAGAAAACACAACGTTTTTTAACATAGAAAATGTGAAGAATCGTGTGTCCTGGAAGGCACCAAGACAGGTGCTGGGAGCACCATGGGTGACTGTGTGCACATTTTCCATCCCTGATTTTGCATCTGAAGGTCTTAGGCAAATCGGCACCCTCTTTTGCCATCCTTTGGGGTGCTTTGTTTCCTTTCTCTTGGCAATGAGTAAATAGGCACAATATTGATGTGGGAATTTTCTCTCTCAGCTCTGTTGATGCCAAGAAGGGGGAAGAATGAATAAAACAGAGATCACCATGCTTTCTGTCATGGCTTATATCTGCTCGAACAACCATTTCCAGTTTCTGGACTTCAGATGATATCAGCTTCAACACTCTTCCATCCCAGCCAGCATGACCCATGTATCATCTGATATATCTGGAGGGTAGCAAGTCGGGGAAGCCGGTCATAAAAACTCCCCCTTTCTGTCTTCCTCTCCTCCTTCAGATCCCATCAGTTTCTGAAATACTCACTTTACCTTACCTGCCAACTGATCTCCTTCATTAGCCATTCTCCATTCTGAACCTTTCCCTTTCACTCCTAATGTCAGTCATACACTGTAATCCCTCTGGGCAGGGAGTCAATAACTCTCGTGTCTCGTGCCTTGCCTAGCACATGACTGATGCTAAATAAATCTTCAGAAGGATAGTAAGTAGAATGTAAATAAATAAACAGCAGCTATGCTATCACACTTTTCATTCAGCTTGGCAGTGCTGAAAAGTTGCCTCCAAAGCTCACAGAGCAAAGGGTCAAGAAAAGTACATAGCTGGTAGCAGATAGGGAATGTCGATGCAGTCTCTGCACTAGATAACAGAATATGTTCCTGTGAATCATTTAGAAGGAGAGGATCTTATTTGCAGCTTGGGTGGAACGTGCATTCAGTGCTTCTATCAACCTGCCAACCAACCAAAGAAACAAAAAGCAAACACACAGGCTTTTTCCTACCCTGAGGCAAGCTGCTTTATTAATACTATTACTATTACTGTTAATTCAATTTCTATCCTGCCCCACAGCTGAAGATCTCTAGCCAGTTTATGCAATCCATAGCAGAGCAAAGTTGGGTTTTGCTACAAGCTAATCCTGGTCATTACTTGTATTGGGTAGACTGCCTGGCTTGAAGTATGTCTCTCTAGGATTCTAGGATTAAGTTGTCTGCTCTTGCTTTTGGACCCACAGTGCAAACTCAGTACAGATCCTGCTTGATTCCCTTCCCCACTGAAATATGCAAATTTCAGATACAAAATTCACAGCATGTAGTGATCATGATGTGCAGAGGTCCTCTGGAAGTGGAATGGAAGAATACTCGCACATAGTGGCTATCACTGGGCATTCCAAACCATGTGCTTCAGAAACTAATAGATACTGGATTCCTCTTCAAGCCGGGTGTGAGCCTTTGAACTGTTGAAAGCTTTCTATGTTGTAAGATCTATTTTTTAAAAATGAGTCTACATTAGGAAAAGGCATGTATGTACCAGGAATGGAGGAGCATTTTAGCATATTTTTATTTTCTTCATGGATATGAACCAACCCTATGCTATTAGATATGAGAGTGACTCATTGCAACGTGTCCATGACTTATGTATTTAGATATTTATTTATTAGATTTATATCCTGCTTTTTTCTTACAAAATCAAAGCAGCTTACATCATTTACCTCCTGCTGCTCTCAATCTTATCCCCACAAAAACAATCCTTTGAGGTAGGTTGGACTGAGTCTGTGACTGGCCCAGAGTCACCCGAGCAGGAACTAGAACCCAGATCACCTGTATCCCAAGCCCACATTCTTAACCACTATACCGCACTGGCTCTCAAGGACTTAAAATCTGTACTCTGTGGAATGCCTTAATGGGAAAGGCTTCCCCATTCTTTCTTCTTTGCATTCCAACCCAGGCTCCTTGCTTTATACTTTATTGTACATGGTACTATTTAAAGCTGGCTATTATCTACCCTTGTCTGCTGCATGGACTACTTCAGTTAAAGAAGTAATAGATGAGTAGGTGTCTTTGGTGGAGTAAGGATGCTGTTGCATACCAGGGGTGGGGAACCTTTTCATCCCTAGGGCTGTATTCATTTTGGAGCTTTGGGAGACTGAGCTCCATGGGTGGATTCGGCCAAAGGCAAGGGAGGTAGGGTGGGAGCATATTTGATGCCGCAGACGTATTGCATCAAACTAGTCCTTAGGAGGGCCATTTCAGTCCTTTAGAATGATGGAAGGGTAATCCATGGAAAAGTGGGGAAAGCAAGACATTGGCTGTCAGGGGGAAAGGGATAATAGGTACCTGAAGGAGTGCCTTCTTCCCTATGTGCCCTCCCACCCCTTGAGGCAGAGGTCCTGCTCTGGGAGCCCTCCTTGAAGGAGATCAGGAGGGTGGCTACCTGGAGGAGAGCCTTCTCTGTGGTGGCTCCCCATCTATGGCATACACTCCCCAGAGAGGTTTGCCTGGCACCAACTCCTTTCCTTTCAGCACCAGGTGAAAACCTTTTTATTTTCCCACTATTGTAATCTTTAGTTGGTTTTACTTGGGGTTTTTATCTTGACTTGCTGGATGTTGTGTTTGTTTTGTTATTTTATTTCTTCTTTATTGTAAGCCATCCCAAGATGTCAGTGGTGGATGGGGTACAAAAGTTGTAAATAAATAAATGGCACTTAGGAAACCCACAGCACTGAATCTGGACTCCAGGAGAGCCAGATTCTCTATACCTGTTGTATTTTCCATCACTGACGCTGCATATTTCTTTCATTGTACTTGCATTAGCTCTACCTCTGAGATTCTAGGCATATCTATGTGGGATTAATCCTCACTGAACCCAGGTTTATCTCACAGTAAATGCACCCAGGATTAGGCTGTTGGTTTTAGCAATAATTAGTGTGTTGTTGCTGTTTATCTGTAGGGAAATCTGTTTTAAAATGTCCCTCTGAGCCATGCCATTGTAGCTTTTGAAGAAACTGCTGTAATGAATGCCTGTTCGATATGCAAGAGGAAATTGAAATGATTTTCCTGTTTGAGGTCCTTTCCAGTTGGGTGTTTTCCCTTTTTGATTAAAAAACCACCATGCAAACAGGAAGATTTTGAGCAATCTTTATGACCGAGCCAGTTTGATTCATTGATTCCGGGAGCCAAATTTGGCAGTTTAACAGAAAATAATTATTTTAAAGATTCTGTGTGCAGGCACCAGCTCTTTGGGAGTCTCACTCCATTACTTTGAAAGCCAAAGAACTACGATACTTCCCTTCGTGGGGCTGGTGATAATTTGCTCAGAGTGTGTATGCACAGTGGCTTCCATCGCAAATTGTGTCATTTGTCTCAAATCATTATCCTGTGAGGTGACGATAGAGTTTCAATCTGTCAAACCAAATGCTGCTTTCATGTTTATCCAATTTTAATGATTAGGTGTACCGAAGAAGTGAAGGCTCCACAGACAAGTGAGATCCAGCTCTGTTTTCATAGGCGACTTAAAAAATATGCACGTAGCAGTCTGAAAATTGACATGCAGCTTGACCTTGAAGTGGAAAGAGTCAGATCTGCAGATGGGACTTCAAGTCAATCACTTTGCTTGTGATTCTTCACTGGGGCACACAATCTTCTTTGCGCCTGAGGTTCAAAAAAGGGTCACTTCATGTGGCTGATGAAGTTGAAGGGCGGCACCTCTGTCTGCACACGCACGTGGAGGATCAGGCCAGTGGTGGGCACAGTGGACCGGCCACCCTGCAGACAAAAGCTCAGTGCTGCTTTCACAGGCACATCCTCAGCCTGTGCACATGGGGTAACATTTCAGCAATTTATTCTGGGAGCGTGGAAAACATTCCAGCCATTTTCAGAAACAATGGCACATCGTGACAAGCAACGGTGCTTCCTTATCTCCCTTACTCCTTTAACTGCTTCATTGATGTGGCAGAACTCTGTGATCAGAGGCCCACTGAAATGGTGAAGGCATTAAAATTGCCAAAAAAGATGAAGGAAAAGTCCTCTAGGAACGGATTCTATGATTCATTTGTTTTATTCTGTATTTTTGCCCGTAAACTTTGTTATTATACTGCTATGTACGATCATGAGTGCCTCGAGCTGGAAAGACAGTAAAGAAATTGGAAAAGTCAAATACACACGTTAAAACAAAGAAACAAACAAGGTTTAAGCTTTGGAGGTGGACCTCAAATGTTGCAACATGTCTTTTTCAAAATGTGCACTCTGATCATGCTCACCATGATGAGCTTTACCTGAAAGATTCCTTCATGCACTGCAAAGAGATCTATTTGCATAAGAAAGGTTTGCTCAAGGAAAGTTTGCTCCATTTTAGGATGAAGTCCTAGATCTGTCTAAAGCAATAAAGTGCTATTTTTAGCTACCACTGCACAAATGTCAATGCAATTTTTTATTAAAATATTCTAATTAAGAGAGGCTCTCCACATTCAGCTTCACTCTGCCCCTTGACATACATGTCTTGGTTTCTATTAATGCCACTGGGAAGTTTGAGTACCTTTTAACTGATGAAGAGGTTTCTTTCTTTCTTTCTTTTTTTCCTTCAAAACTCAGAAAAAATAATTTATCATATCCATATAGAAAAGCAAAGTAAGGTACATTTATCAAAGATTAAGCTTGAGTGAGCTGTGCCTTGAAATGTCATTATAACACCTTTCAGGAAAGATAATTTAATAAAGACTAATATTATTTTATCAGGGAGTTGAACTACAATTCTGTGCAGAGTCTATTTTGGAACTTGAATAGATAATTAAGGTTGACTTTTGCCTCACCTTTTTACCAAAATAATAATGTCAGTTCATACTTGGTTCATCTCTTATCTCCATCATCAAACAGAGTTTGAATTAAAAACATTCTGGAGCTTTTCTTCAGGAATCCAGGCTTATTTAGTGGATAGAAATTTGGAGAACACATCTGTATCAACATTTTCTCAGTTTAAGCACACATGCATGCATACAACCCAACTGGTCATATTGCCAAAGATAATTTATTTATTTAAAACATTTCTATGCCACCCCCATCACAACAAAGCCTCGGGGTGGCTCACAGGATAATTAGAGAATATAAATAACAATTAATACAATTAGAGATTAAAAAGCCCGGTAGCATCTCAGCTTAAAAATTTAAAATCCTATAAATACCATAATTAGTTAACAATTAAAATAAGTTTTAAATAAAAAGGTCTTCACCTGGTGCTGAAAAACAAATAGCGATGGCACCAGGCGGACCTCTCTGGGGAGCACATTCCATAGATGGGACGCCACCGCAGAGAAAGCCCTCCTCCGGGTACTCACCCTCCTAATATCATTCACGGAGGGTTCCCGGAGAAGGGCATCTGTTGCCGATCTAAAGGGACGGGAGGGCATATATGGACGCAAGTGTTCCTTTAAATAACCAGATCCCAAGCTGTTAAGGGCTTTATAGGTCATGACCAACACCTTGAATTGGGCCCGGACTTCAATCAGGAACCAGTGAAGCTGACAGAGAACTGGGATTATATGAGAACAATGCCCAGTCCCCGTCAGCAACCTGGCAGCTCTATTCTGCACCAATTGAAGTATCCGGACCATCTTCAAGGGTAGCCCCACGTAGAGCGCGTTACAGAAGTCTAATCAGGAAGTTACCAATGTGTGTGTCACTGTCGCCAGGCAGTCGTTCAGGAAGGGATGCAGCTGATGGATCAGCCGAAGCTGAAGGAAGGCGCTCCTTGCCACTGCCGTCATCTGAGCTTCTAGTGACAGCTCAGGGTCGAGGAGCACTCCCAAGCTGCGGACCCTGTCCCTCAGAGGGAGTGCAACCCCATTTAGGACAAGGCCCAAGTCCCCCATCCCAAAGCCCGAACCACCCACCAACAGGACCTCCGTCTTGTCTGAATTGAGCTTCAGTTTATTGGCCCCCATCCAGCCCATTACCTCGGCCTTCCAGTGATTATTTTATTGCTTCCAGTGATTATTTTCTGCCATCTGAAGGACACTGTGACTTCATTTTTTTTGGCCTCTGTTGGCTGCCCTCACTCTTGAGGATCTGCAAGTGACCTACGTGGAAGGGGATGGAACTGGTCACTGGACAAGGGTTCCCTTGAAAATCTGGCCTCCCCCTGCATGGTGCTTCTGGGGACATCAGTTCTCGGTGACTCCACAATCTCAGGAAGCTGGTAATCCAACAGCTTTTATAGTCCTTTATTCCTTCATCTCCCTCCCTCTCTCAAAATATCTATTATACTTGCAAATATAAAAATGAGAGTAGCCCTTTCCAGGGCAAGATTAAACGTGCTTCCCTGGGCAGATTGGGTGGGTTGGCATAAAGGGCTTCCTAGAAAGGAAGCAGTGTGTGGTTGTAATTTTGTATCAGAGGAAGATGTTGTTCATGTACCTTTAGAAAGTCCTGTCTGTAATGATCTCAGAACTATATTCATCCATTGTTAAAATTATTGAAGGGAAGGTCATCTTTTGTAAAGGTTAGTTTTGTATTGTCTAATGCTGTAGAACATCTGCATTTACCGGCGTGAATGACAAAATACAAAGGATGTAAGGGGAAGTATTCAGCTTTTGAGGTTTCCAGTAGGGCTGTAACCTTGTATAATGGTATGGGAGCAAATTGCCAAGATGCAATGAGCTTGGCTTGGCTTGTCTTGCTTGCTTGCTTGCCTTGAACCCCACAAAGGGTGGGCCAGCCAAACAGCTGCAGCAACCTTTTTTTCCTTTGTGATCTCACCCAGTTCTGGGCTTCTCCTGACAAAAATATGGTAGGGAAATTACTTAACCAGCAGAGTAGGATATGATCTGAGAGCT
>NW_025335727.1:6417064-6496185 GCF_004798865.1 Varanus komodoensis | reverse complement strand
AGCTTAGAAGGAAGTAAGGGGAGTAAGGGGAGACATGATATAGGTGTTTCAAATAATGCAAGGAAAATGGAGAAAGTGGAGATTATCCTCCCTTTCCCATAATACATCCCACGAAACTGTTGGTGGAAGGTTCATGACCAATAAAAGGAAAGACTACACACCGTACGGTTAAACTTCCCACTGCCATGGGAAGTGCTGATGGCCTCCAATCTGGATGGCTTTAAAAAGCAATTGGACAGATTCATGAGGAAGGGGGCTATCGGTGGGTACTCGCCTTGCTGGCTATGTGCTGCCTCCTTCACCATCATACACCATTGCTTGGGCAGGTGGAGATCCTGTGGGCAGCTGAGTTGCCACTGTGTGAACAGAGTGCTTGACTCGATGGAGCTTTGGTCTGATCCAGCAGGGCTTTTCTTATGTCCTTCCCTAAAATGCACTCACACAAAACTAAAACAATGCTAAAAGGAAGTTCTGGGCTGGACTGATCCAAATCATGCCAATTGCGTGCAGCAGGTGGTGTTTGGCGATGGGGATAGAAACTTGTTTGTGTGCGTGCCCATGGAGAGGGATGCCCCTGGAAAATTTCTTAGAAGGAAAAGGTAACCCCTCTACCTGCACTGCAACCTAGTCTACATCCTTTCCCCACCCTACCCAGTGGTTTATCTTGGCTAAGAAGCCAAGCCAAGCCCTATGCTAAGCAGAAGGAACACTGTATTAATGTGGCACAACATTTGCCCATAAATCTCATCGTATCGAACTAAACTTTCTCACAGCTAAGAAGGCAGAGGATTACAACCTGAACAGCGTTTTCTCTGAAAATTGGAAAGCAAACCATATGACATTTGTTAAACAGAGTATAATGCCCTAACCAGCATGCCAGCAGTGAGGGGTAAGCAGCATCGCAGTCCAAGCACATCTGTGGTGCCACACAGTCCCCTATTAAAACAAACAAACAAACTGTATATATTGAAACTCAGGTACATTCAGAATGAACAGGATTTCTGGAGGTTGAACAATTTTACTTCCTTAAAAAAACACGAAACATGTATAATAGGTTGATGTTATCATAATGATATAATCATTATGTATGATGCAATCATAGTCTTGTCATCCTAGGCAACAGACTTCCCAAGCTTACATTTTCAGAAGGAAAGACCGAGTGAAAACAACAGACATATTCATTTAGAAGAAACTGTTTTGGTCATCGATAAGGTTTACTGATTCTCTTGTGAGTAGCTTCTCCCACCTTCCAGTTTTGGAAAGTTTAGCAATAATTATCTCAATTATTAACCAATATGAAAATAGTTAGACCTGAAATAAATCCATATTAACCTCTCTTGGCATAGCTTTTAAAACAAGGAGCCAAACCTCATCAGTATGCGGGGAGGGGAAATGCATTTGGGAAACATAAAACAGCCCTCCCTTCTATGCTTTGGGAATTAAACCAGCAAGGGGTAGCCAACCAGGGATAACCTATCTGAGTGCAGACGTCTTGCAACGCAAGACGACAAATGTCAGCAAGCCTCCCAAAAGCATCCATTCGGGTTGCCAGCTTTGGGAAGGGGGTGGGATGAAAAAGAGAGAGGTAAAGAAAAGCCTTGGGGGGTGTTAAATAAAGAAAGAAGTCCATGCAGCACCTTCTGAGCCGTCTAGGCAAACAGAATGCTTAGCAAAGACAGGACTAATTTGTCATAGTGTGGTCGCCATGGCAACAACAGTTCTTGACGATCATGTGACCCCGGGCAGTTTCTGTTGACTGGTTCTGACTCACTATCTGCTCAGCAAAGGTCCCTCTGTTTACCAAGTGAAAGGGAAGGCTCTCGCATTGATACTTGTTGAAAAGGCACGAAATTGTAGCATATGAAAGCATCTCTTTGTCTCGGCCGTGTTTGTTTCTGTTCAGCTTAAAGGGCCCCCTCTGCAAAGTCCGCCTTATTTATTCACCCTTAAAAAATGTGCTTCTCTGCTTACTGAGGAGGAATGTCAACTACCGCAGAACCGCCCGGCCCGTCGATCGAAACCCTTTCCGTACCTTGGCACGTGAGGCCACAATAGTGGCTTTCCCATTATGAAAACCGGTCGCCGAGAGTCGCTTATCTGCGACACCGAATCCCGGAGTACGTGCATCTGGGCAGCTGGGATGCTCGCCCGCTTTGAATCTGTCAGCTGTTCTCGGCATCCTTGGAGTTCCTTCTCCCCACCCACTTTTTGCTTAGTTTGAACTGAAAAGAATAAAAAGGGAAATGGGCCATTCAGGCGAGTGTACATGGGGATTAAATAAAAGGAAGAGATAAAACAGATGAATCTCCCCTTTTTGCTTTCTTCCACAAATCTTAAAAGGAAAAAGAAAAAATAACTTTAAGCTTTTCTTGTTCTATAAATTCTGCTCAAAACCCATTCAAGGCAAAAGTCCCACCGGTCTTCACTGACCTGGTTTAGTAGGTGCAGGTATTCCCCACAGAGGGAGGGGCCAGGATATACCTGCCTGCCCCGCAGTTGCTAAAATGGAAGGGCCCAGGCGTTAGTTTCTGAGATCTATAGAAACTTAGTAACTAGCAGGCTCACAGGGAAGCACAACTGGGATGTGTGAAGCTGCGAATTCTGCTCTGTTTAAACATAGAGGGATTTTGCAGTGGCCTGTTCCAAAAAGTGCTAATGGACTAGTGTGGGTGTGTGTTTTCTGATTCCGGAAAAGTCTGCACGTTTTTCACAGATTAAATCTGCACACTATTTTTGAGTATGGGCCCTGCGATTTGTGCAAAATGGGTATTTTACCCCTCTGTGAGGTTTTGAATTTGCACAAATGGCATGTTTTTGTTTTTAAAGGTGTTGCTGTTGATATAATTGGGGGCCTTGCACTTGTGCACTTGTGCAAGTCCACCTATCTGCATGATAGAGGCCTGATCTCATTGTAAATATCCTTGCCTCTTTGCTCCTCTCCATGTGCTATGTCATTTAGACCAGCAGAGTCCTAATTTGTCCTCCACTTCAGGGCTTCCCAAGTGGAGGGAGCAGGAAAGTGGAGAATGAAATTGGCAGGTTCTCTCACAAATAGGGAATAAGACACTTTTCGCCTAAGTGAAGTACTGTATGGAGAGGATGAAGCACATACAGATATTTAAAATGAGAATATTCCTCTGCAAGGCTACATAGTGGAAAGGTGGACTTCCACAAGACCCCCCCCCCCCGCTTTTTTAGAAGCCCATTTGCACAAATTTAAACACTCAAAGTGGGCAGGGGAATCACATTTGTGCAAATTGCTTCTGTCACCTAAATAAACAAATCTGAAATCTGTGCATTGGGTGGACTTACTATAGATCAGGAACAATGGAATGAAATCTGCCAATACCAAACAACTCTCCTTGGCATTTCACTCCAAAATCAAATGCTCATATATATTCCTAATCAAAATAGTATGGGAAGTGAACCTGGGCAAAAACAAAACAAAAAACAGTGAAATGGTATGAGAATCTCTGTCTGACAACCTCTGTGTACTGTTTTAGGGTTCCGTGTTCATTTTTAACCATTTTGAAGTTCTTTATTTATTTCCTTGCTACTGCACTCCAGTGAAGGTCCATCACAACAATCCATCGTTGTCCTTTCAGTTTTGGAGAGCATGTGATGCAAATGGAACATTCTTTCACATGTGGTGGAGCTGCATTCAATTTTGAATATCTTGGCAGAGGTGGGTGAGGTGCTTTCTCAGATTACAAATCAGGCAGTGACACTCACCCCTGAAATGCAGCTCTTGTCTCTTAAAGTGCTACAGCTCAGCCACTATGCTTCCGTACCGTCTTGCAGTGGCACATTTCAGCATTCCTAGGCACTTGAAATCAAGTGTTGTTTAATGCTGTACTTGTACTATGATTTGAGGGTAGGGTTGCAGAGGAGAAACTTGGCGGAAATAAAAGAGGTGGCAGCTCTGAGCATCACAAACTGATTGAATTCATATGGATACAAAGACAGACATTTAAGCGTTAAGGACTCGACACTTTGGCCTATTGATTGTTCCCACTGTTTACTTTTAAAAATTCTCAGATTCTTTGCATAGACTCTATAAATACATTTGTTCATTTGGTAAGTTGACATGACATAGTAAACAAAAAGGGAAAAAGGAAGGTCATTCATCACTACTGCAGGTTTAAGAAGAATAGATGTTCTCACTTCTGTGTTGCTTGTGATGGATAAAAGACTAACATGCATAATGATGTCTTTGGTCTGGAGTATCTGAGACATTTGCATTGCAGGTGTCATCCTGATGGGTGTGCGAGTGTAACCAAACTGAATCATGATTGAGGATGATAGCATGACTGGAGCAGCCTCGGGGTGGTCATCCGGGAAGCAGCAACCAGTGTGGTGTGTGTGGTAGTTAGACTACTAGGCTGGGGACCCAGCAGGTCCAGTTCCTAGTCCTCACCCAGCCATGAAGCTCACTGGAGCTGCAGCCTCCCCTGGCCGGAGATCTCTGCAGAGCTTTCTTTTACCACGAGTTGCCTGGAGGAGAAGGAGCAGTGGCCACCCACCCCGTTCTCCTGGCCAATGGCCAAGGAGATGCTTGGTGGCTCTCCTGAATCATGGGACCCCAGTCTGTGTCTGGTGGTCCCACACTGGTGGTTTCACTGGGCACAGTGGGGAGGCAACTGCAGGCAAACGTGCTGCTCTCCCTCCAAACACTCTCCATGTTTGCTCTCAGTGGGCCATCACAATTTTCAGTGGAGCTTGGTAAGGATAGCTTATCGCCATTTAATATTAGCTTAATGATGCATATGCGACTTTTGCAATGTTTGATGCTCAAAACCATAAACAACCATCAGAAGAAACCTGCTAAATCATGATCGCTAGCAATAATGAGAGCTAGTTTGGTTTAGTGGTTAAGGGCAGAGGACTGAGACTCAGGCAGTCTGGGTTCTAATCCCCACTCAGCCATGGTGGCTTTGGACCACTCACAAGCTCTCAGCCCAAAGTACCTCACAGGATAAAACTGAGCTCTGTAAACTGCTTTGGATTCATCACAAGAGGGAAAAGGGTGGTATAAATATGCAATATGATAAGAATAACAACCACCACTCCACTGTAGGTAAATGTTGGAGCAATGCTTCAGTTCCTACATTGCCTCAGAGTTGCAACAGGATAATATTTTGAATAATGCTCCACTCCTGCTCACTACCAGCCTTGTAGAAAGCCAACTCTACAAGGAGTGGTCAACAGGGTGTCTTTCTCCACCACTTTTTTCTTGTCCAGAATGTCTTTGGGCCCACATCCCAGAGCACCCTTCCAAGGAAAGGAAGAAGGCTGGGCAGTGGGAGCTGCCATTCTGGTGTGAACCAACCCGCCAACCAAGAGGGAGAGAAGAGAAAAGGAGGAGAAGTGCAATGTTGTTTGCCTGGGAGAGAGCAGAAAGAGGCTGGGAAGAGCAGTGGGAAGAAAGTAGGGGCCATGTGTGTTTGTGTGTAATAGAAGATGCTTCTTCTTGAAATGTGCAAGTTGTAGCTTTGGCATTTTAAGGTAGTTTTATTTGTCATCTGTGTTCATGTATGTATTTCAGTTTTTAAATACATTTGTTAACTGCCTGGAGAGAGCCTCAGCTATTGGACAGTAAACAAACAAACAAACAAACAAACAAAAGATCTTACCCCAGTGTTGTCTCTACCATTTCTATTATTGTGCTAGCATGACTTCTTCCATGCACCTTTCCTAACCCTCTCACTTCCTTATTCTTGCAATCAACACCTTGATGTCGTTTCATGTTCTTCTTTAGATGATTTTTATCTGATCTGAGGGTCTTTGTTGGCACTGTATGTTGGCGCAGCATCTTTCAGTTGCTTGAGGGCGGATTGTCTGAACTGCCTTGTGGTTATTTTTGCTTCGTCCTTCCTTTTTGCTATGAGTTTTATCTGTGCCAACTCTTTTACTGCTAGTCTTCTTAATAGGAACTGTTTAAGAAATCACTTCATATAAGTATAATGTTTATATTATTGGGCCTGGATATTGTTGACAGACCTTTTAGTATTTCTTCAGGGGATTTAAACTTGGATATGTAACTAAGTTGTTAAAATCATGGTGCAATGCTGCCTTCAGTTTAGGGGAGCTGCAGTCTAAAGCTACTGGAAGGCACTAGGTTTGGGAAGGCTGTTGTAGTTCAGTTGTAGTCCTTGTGTCATGAGCCAGGTGTCCCCTTCCAAATGAGATAAGCATTTAAGCAATTATTAAAAGAGCCTTAATTCCATATAGCAACAACATATTCACAAGCTTTGAAATGCACAGTCCAGGTGGAAAGTTGACCCCTTGCTCTGCCCTCCTTCACCCAAAGCTTTGTTTACGAACCCTTCAGGACCGGTCTCTGGAGGGGGGCAGACCATGAAGATGGGCATGCTGACTCTCTGAGCCCCAAATTGGTCACGCCGCAAGTGCGTCAACGGACCCTTGCGTCCACGTCTCCTGGGGTGTCACGTTCTCCTCCCGAGAGCCCCTCCCCAGCCTGTCCTCTGCTGGCTTCTTTCCCACAGTCAGGAGTGGGAGGGGGCTTAGCGGCCGTCCTTGAAGTGCTTTGATCCAGAGCTGGCTCGGGCTGGCTCATGGCGAGAGTCTGGGCAACTGTGGCCTCGCTAGTATCAGAGGGAGAACTCTGAGCCACTCTGGTTCAGCTCTCTGCTCCACTTCCTCCAAGTCTAAGCCACCATTCCCAACAAAGCCACTCATCTCTCATGCGTGCCTGGGAGTCTCATCTGAGTGCACACAACACCTTGTATGTAGGTGAACTGTGACTGCAGTGTATTGTGTATTAAGAAAGGTATTAATAGCTCATAGTCCCACTGACTACCATTGGCTTAGAGTCTTGATGTCACAGAGGATCTTCCCAAGCTGAGGGCAGGTAGCTCAGTGGCTAGGGTTTTGGAGACATAGGCTTGGGTGCAACATTTCCCACTCCTTGGTCCCCCAACACTTTGGAGCAGATTTGGATGCTGCACGAGTGCTCATAGTAAGAAAGGGGAAACTCTTCTGCTGTCTATTTCCTGTCTGGTGCAATTGACACCATAGGATCCCACTCTTAGAATCTGCATTCTGAGCTCTGTGCTTTGGTAAACAACTTCCACCAAGCTGCATGTCATGGACTTTTGAATGATGCCTCATTGGTGGCAGAAAGAAACAGAATGAGCCATATGTATTGGATAAATGCTGACCCTAGAGGGTGGTGAGGTTGGATAAAACCAGCAAAGGATCCAGCACTCCTGCAGGGCTGCCGCTCTCACTTGGCACCGTACACTCAAAAACAAAAGATGTGCATGCGGGAAGTCCGCCTTGGCATGCCCAGCCACTTGCAGAGAAAGAGGCTGAGCGAAAATGGCTTAGCTGGAGGCCCCAAGAAGCAGGCTGTAAAGAAATAATGCATGTTATATCCTCATTCCATACAGCTGCATATGACTGGCATTGGTGGAGGAATGTCGGGCTGTCCTAGTGGCTGTGAATCACAGGCATCTCCCTGGAATTCTCTTTAGCCAGTGCAGTGAGAATTGTGAACTCACCCACATATATCCAACTGAATTGAATGAGAGTTTTACTGGCAGAGAGACTGGTGGATCAGAGCCAAAACCTTTCAGACATCCTCATTGTCAAAGAGAAAGAAAAGCAACAAAAGTTTCTTTTAAATTACAACAAATAAGCCGCGGAGGTCAAATCAACCTGTCAGATGCACACCCAGAATAACAAGGCCCCAATATGTAGGTAGCTGTCACTGTGGTTCTATTAAAACTATGTCTTCTTTTGGCTCTGATGGTCATTTTGCATAACATAGCTGAGAGGACTGCCTCTGGCATAAAAGCCTGTTTAATTATTTTCATGGTTGTTCTGTTTTGCTGCTTGTCTGTGATTCTGTCAGTGCTTTTCAGTAGCTTCGAAAAAATCTCTCCTTCTGTGGAAATTTGAAATAGAGGCCAGGTTGGCCTGTTTTTAAAATTGTGGGTTGCTGGGCATGATGCAGTGAGCTGGTTGCACACTGCCTGATCACTCCCACTGCAAGTAGGAGCAGGTAAACACAAGGGGTAAACTCAGGTAAATGCCTTCCCTGAATTGCTACTTGCTTTGTCTGAACCAAAATCTACAGCTTCTTTCTCCTCCATCAGAAGAAGAAAAGACTTCATTTCAAAGACAGTTTGACTTCATCCCATTCTTTTTGTAACCTGAATTTGTTGTTCATTCCAACAAGAACTGTGCAACTTTCAAATGGGAAAAGGGCCATCCGTGACTAAGGCAGAAATACAAATTTTAAAAGCGTGCATTTTTGGGAGAATTTGTGTGGCAAAGTGCCGAACAGTGTTCTAAGGAGCCAGTTTAGTTGGTACTCAAGAAAAAGTGAAATTGCCCCTTTTTATCACTCCACAATGCTAAAATCACTGCTCCCATGCTAGCTCCAGCCACATCTGGCACTGGGGGTCACCCTTGATTTAGACAGATATATGACAATATGTGCATATTATCATGCAGATTTTTAAATTAAAAAACTGACAAACTGATACAACAGGATGGAATTAATGCAGGGAAACATGGGAAACATGGAGGCGAATCAGACTCAACACCATCCTCCATCGCTTTGCTGTACCATCCTGACTGTGGTGAAGGCAAATTTGAGTGAAGTCACGGTTAGTTTGAGAGTGTGGCTACCAATGAAAGTAGAAAGAGTTGAACAACCATTTTGGTTTGTTTTCAGCATCAGTGCTTCAGCTACTGAACAGTGTTGCATTCCTAACTGAATCATTCATGAGTCCACGATGCGCGCCTATCATGGCCAGCCCAAGACACATTGCTGCCTGCGGTGGAACAGGACACAGTGCCCAATGCCTGCATCCACTCATCTCAAGCCAAGACAGAGAATGTCCATTGCTGGCCAAGCTGTTTTGGCACCTGAGGCAGAGAGTCTATCTCACTCCCTTGCAGTAAAAATGAAATAATAATAAACTTGAAAAACTAACAATTTGTTTGAAATTAGCTGCCTGAGGTAGCCTCCGTATTCTGCCTGATGGCATGTCTGGCCAATATCAGTTGATAAGCAGCTCATACTGGTTCATAGAATCATAAAATCATAGACTAGTAGAGTTGGAAGGGACCATGAAAGCCATCCAGTCTAAGCTGCTGCTGTTGCAGGACACCACGTTACACCATCCCACTCAGGTGGCTGCCCAGTTTGTTTTTGAATGTCTCTAGTGTGGGAGAGCCCACCACCTCTCTAGGCAGCTGGTTCCACTGCCGTATTGCTCTGACAGTGAGGAAGCTTTTCCTGATATCTAGCCTGAATCTGGGTTATCACAACTTGAATTGATTATTTATTTATTTATTTAAAACATTTCTATGCCGCCCCATTCGCCGAAGCCTCGGGGCGGCTCACAACATAAATTAAAATATAATACATTAAAAATATAAAACAAATTAACAATATAAAATAAGTCGCCCTGGCCAGATAAAATAAGCAAATAATATTAACAATTCAAATGACGTTTAAATAAAAAGGTCTTCGCCTGGCGCCAAAAAACAAATAACGATGGCGCCAGGCAGACCTCTCTGGGGAGCGCATTCCATAGATTGGGCGCCACCGCAGAGAAAGCCCTCCCTGAGTACCTACCCTCCTAATTTCTTTCACGGAGGGTTCCCGGAGAAGGGCCTCTCCTGCAGATCTCAAGGGGCGGGCGGGCGTATATGGATGTAAGCGCTCCTTCAGGTAACCAGGACCCAAGCTGTTTAGGGCTTTATAGGTCATCACCAAGACCTTGAATTGGCCCAGTCTTCAATGGGAAGCCAGTGAAGCTGATGGAGGACTGGAGTCATGTGAACATAACGCCCAGTCCCCGTCAGCAGCCTGGCAGCACTACTTTGAACCAATTGAAGTATCCGGACCATCTTCAAGGGTAGCCCCACGTAGAGTGCGTTACAGAAGTCAAGGCGGGAAGTCACCAGTGCGTGTGTCACTGTCGCCAGGCAGTCGTACTCCAGGTAGGGGCACAGCTGATGGATCAGCCAAAGTTGAAGGAAAGCGCTCCTCGCCACTGCTGTCACCTGAGCTTCCAATGAAAGCTCTGGGTCGAGGAGCACTAGGTTCAATTCACCCTCTCCGAAGCCAGATCCGCCAACCAACAGGACCTCCGTCTTGTCTGGATTGAGCTTCAGTTTATTGGCCCTCATCCAGCCCATTACCTCGGCCAGGCACCGGTTCAGCACAGCCACTGCCTCACCTGGATTGGTGGAAAACGAGAGGTAGAGCTGGGTATCATCAGCGTACTGATGATTCCGCAGCCCACACCTCCTGATGACTTCTCCCAGAGGTTTCATGTAGATGTTAAACAGCAAAGGGGACAAAATGGACCCCTGCGGTACTCCATGGCATAGCTGCCATGGCGCAGAGCCATAGTCCCCCAGCACCACCTTCTGGAAACGGTCATTGAGATAAGAGCGGAACCACTGCAGAGCAGTGCCTCCGACCCCCACTCCCACTAGCCTATCCAGAAGGATACCATGGTCGATGGTATCGAAAGCCACTGAGAGGTCCAGAAGAACCAACAGAGACGCACTCCCCCTGTCCTTCTCCCTGCACAGGTCATCGTACAGGGCGACCAAGGCAGATTCAGTACCGTACCCGGGTCTGAAGCCGGACTGAAATGGGTCCAGATAATCAGTTTCATCCAAGAGAGCTTGGAGTTGTCCCGCCACCACCCGCTCTAACACCTTGCCCAGAAACAGGATGTTGGCCACTGGTCTATAATTAGTGGCCATCTCTGGATCCAGTGATGCTTTCTTCAGGACCAGTCGGACTACCGCCTCCTTTAAAGGGGCAGGCACCCGACCCTCCCTCAGAGAAGCGTTAACCTCTTCCAAGATCCAGATCCCAATCCCGTGCTTGGAATTATTTATTAACCAAGACGGGCAAGGGTCCAATAGGCAAGTGGTGGGACGTACTCGTCCAAGCACCTTGCCCACATCATCGGGCCACAATAACTGAAATTCATCCATTAATTTTGGACCAGACGGCAGCATTGGTGTCTCCCCAGAAACCTCTGATTCACTAGTGGTGTCTAGCTCATGACGAATCTGAGCAATTTTCTCCCTGAAATGCATGGCAAAGTCATCACAGTGGGCCTTTGAGGGTGGAACCAGATCTTTCTTAGGACCTGGACGAACCAGGCCTTGCACCACTCGAAAAAGCTCCGCTGGATGGCATTTTGAGGAGGCAATGGAAACGGAAAAGAAACTCTTTTTCGCCGCCCTCACCGCCACAGCATAGGCCTGATAATGGGCTCTCAAGTGTGTTCGGTCAGATTCATCCCGTGATCTCCTCCACCTATGCTCTAGCCATCTCCCAACTTGCTTCATCGCCCGCAATTATTCCATGTCCTACGCTCTGGCATTAGCAAGAAGAGATCTTGACCTTCCTCTTTGTGACAGCCTCTGAGGTACTTATAGAGGGATATCATGTCCCTCCCCTCCCAGTCTTCTTAAGGCAGAACAAGCCCAGTTCTCTCAGTCTTTTCCTCCTCATTTTTATTGTCCTCTACTGACCCTTTCTAATTTACCTGCATCTTTCTTAAATCTTGGTGTCCAGAACTGGGCACAGTATTCCAGGTGAGGTCTGACTAGTGAAGAGTATAGAGGAACTACTACTTCTCGTGATTTGGAAGTAATACTTCTGTTAATGCATCCCAAAATAGCATTAATAGCAAGGGTGGTGTGAGCTCTTCTGTTGGGCTTTCTGAGTGAAGATCCTGCTTGTAGGGATTGTATCTGCGGTGGAATCCCAAGGCCAGAGAACCCACAGATCAGCCAGGGAACCAGTCAGTCTCAAATACTGCAGGAATGTATAGTAAATATATTAAGGTGGAACAGGATACATTAATCCCAAGCAACATTAATCCCAAATGCTGAATAAGGAGGCAAGGCTAGCAGAGGAGAGTCAGTCATTCCAAATGAGTGGACTTTAGGAAGTTAGATACACCTTGAAGATGTGGCTTGCTCATTTGAATTTGGAAGGGAAGGGAGGGCTTCTCTTTGGAATCAACTTTTTGTTGTCAGCCTCTTTTCTGTGCCTTTGCAGCTTTCTTTTGTCACTGACTTCTGTAATGCTCTTCATTTGTACTTTAAAGCCAGTCTGGTTCATCACTATTCATATAATTAACTTTTTGCTTAGAAAGCCACTGTCCAGGGCTGCTTGGAGAGAGAGGGCAAAGCACAGCCATGAAACAAGTGAAAACAAGCAAACAACAGCAAAGAAGAAAATTTCATTTATGTAAATCATGAGCTCCCCCTCCCTATGGGCAAAAGCTTCTCTTGTAAAGCAAGGTGGTGGTGGGGGAGCGATCCACAATTCACTGCAATCTGCTACTGCTCATCGGAGCAGAAACAGCACAAAATCTCATTGCTCTGAAACAGAATGAGATTCCCAGTGCCGCACATTCTTCATTTCCAAAAGTTGGAAAATATAGTTACATTCTTCAAGTATCCCCCTTTCCCTACATCCAGAAACCAGAAGATTCAGGACAATGTTACCTGGGGAACTGATTTCTTCTGTATAGGCCACCTTAGTTTTTCC
Source organism: Varanus komodoensis (assembly GCF_004798865.1). Classification (NCBI taxonomy): domain Eukaryota; kingdom Metazoa; phylum Chordata; class Lepidosauria; order Squamata; family Varanidae; genus Varanus; species Varanus komodoensis. The sequence goes on along the minus strand of NW_025335727.1, from coordinate 6,483,617 downwards.
AGACTGAGAAGAAGGGCTCATTCCTTTTGCTAGTAAGGATTGTAAAGTGTGTAGTTGTCATATAGGCAGCCTGTCTTCTTCTCCTTGCTTCCATGTTTACCACAAGAAACTCAAAGAGAATTATTTAGTCCTTGTTTGCATAGTAAGTTCTGATAAATAATTCAGTAACGTATGGTCTAAAGTTTTCTAAGGCATCGCCTAAGGGGGAAAACACAGTTCGGTTCCTGCCTTAACAAGGAGCGTAGAAACCCGGTAGAGTCGCTGGTGCTGTTCTTCGAGCTCCTTGGACAGTTTTTACTCTGAAAGGTGCAGAGAACTGTACAAGCAGAGAACTTGGAGGTATTTCAGGGGAGTTGTCAAGTAGGAAATATGACTCTGCAACACAAATAATGTTTGCATATTGTGCACAAGAGAAATTGCAGGCTTGGATGATAGATGCTTAGTAACTTGGTTTAATAGAGTAATCCATTAAATCAAATGTCTCGAGGGCAGTGTTCTGAAAAGGAATCTTTGGCTTCTCTCAAGAAGATGCTTTATGCAGCCTCACTGACAGTAAGTACTTGAAATTAACTTTTCCATCTCTCGCCCACAACATTTTGCATGTTAAAATAATCCTGATTAAGCAATGGAGAGGATTGCATTGTCTGAGGCTGTATTTTCTTCCTGTGTTTCCTGTTTCAAAAGGAGTTTGCCATGAATGCTATAATCCTGACACCACATAGTCCCCGAGTAATGGTGGGTCATGGGAAAGCACATCACTGGATTAGTGGTAAAAATAAGAATCCTGGGTTTGGATTCTGGAAATGATTGTGTGTGTGTGTGGCAAAAATGAGTTCTAGGCATGCTGTAAAATAAGGTTGGTCTAAAGATGATTTTGTGCTGTATAAAACTTTATACAGAGGTTGGAATGTTGATGATGCAGGCTCTGATAACGAAGGAGATTAGTAACAGCCTATGAATTCCCATCTTTTGTTCAGTTTTGAAGCTAAGTATGGTCTATAGTTACCACCAAGTCTTAGTTTGCACCTAATCCTTGGCAGATTTGCAAACAATGGTTTGGACTAATTGTGGTCAGCAAAAATGACAGGTCAGATACGTTGCTAAGATCAGCTTGAAAACTGGAAAGGAGACAGAAATGTGTGTAAGCAAAAAAGAGGGAGGGAGGAGTATGTGATCTTCTAGATTAACACGCAACTCCTCAGCAACTTCCTTTGCCACCTGTTTTGATCACGTGAAAGGATCTGACGGTCAGCTTTTTCTAAAGCATTTATGGATACTCAGTGACATAGAATAGTTGGATTTGGTGTGACAGAAGGTGAACCCCCCCCCCATGTCTTTGCAAGTTCTGTACATGAGCAACTAATTTTGGATAAGTTTGCCTAGAAATTCACACACTAATGAAAATAGTTTACTGTTGAGGGACTTTCCAGGAAAACAAGTAAAAAGGACAACATGAAGTATTGATTTTAATTTGGAACAGAATGTTTCATTTAGGTCTCATTAGCAGACCCCTGAAATGTGGCTCCAGGTATGAGTCTTTTATTTCAAGAAATTGCTTCCTTCCAACTAAGTTATTCATGTCCTTAAATTCCAGAAATGAGCAAGGGATTGACAGTATTCATTTCCCCCATGAGACCTTGTCACTAGAACTATCCTCAGTATTCTGGAATTCTTAAAAAGTGTCCTGTACCCAGCTTTTTTTAAATCCAAGATAAAGATCCAACAATTACAGATTGAAATGGTAAACACTAGGAATAATAGGATTTCTTGGCTTCACACCCCAGGCATTTGAGTTATAAACATACCCATGACCCAAGCAGAAGGAATCCAACATCCTTCACCAAGTGGGCATTTCAGGGGGAGGGGAGGGGAGAGAAAAGCCGGGATCCAGCTTTCCATTGGTACCGCACTGACAATAACTCAGGTCAGCTGATCAGCTCAAGGGTTTTTCTAACTGTACCCCTTTCTTCTATAGAGGGACAAGAAGTGAAATAGCCTCCGTCTGCCTCCCACCCTGCCTTCCTCTTGCCAGTCATTCAGGAAAGACAGGGCTTTGATCTCTCAAAATCTTATCTGCATGAATATATTTGGTTTATCACTAGGGATGGATGAATCTATCAAATTCAGTTTTCTTCACCTTTTCAAACTTAAGTTTATTCCTTTGCGTTTCCATGGGAGTTTGCTAGGTTATTTTAAATCTAGAAAAAAAAATCCATACTTATGTTTGTATGAGTTTCTCAAAATAAATGTGTATTTATGCATTTTACAATTGTCTTTGTTTGCAGGCAATTTCCCCTTTTGTGCATTCTTCCTGCAATATACACATTTTTGCACACTTTTCTGTATTAGTTTTCTGCATATGAGCTTTGATAGCAAACTTCATAAAAATTCAAACACTGATGTTTGACAGCATTCCAGTTAATGTACTGGCTTGGGTATGGTGGATTTGACAAGTACGAATAAAAATGTGAACTGAACTAATTTCTCTCCTACGTATACCTATGGATCACCAGATTCATGCATAAAGTATGTTTCTTAATAGCAGGGTCAAAATGGAAAAACAAGCCATCCCTTGGCACCAATTTCTTGATATAAATTTATCCCCAAAGCTGCTTTTTGCCATGGTGAAGAATTTTCCCAGCAGGGCAATTAACTCCTTGGGGGGATCTAACACAAGAAAAGAGCATGCAAAAGGGGGGCTTTTGCCTTCCCCATCTCAGGAGCCTGTCATTTCAAAAAGTTAGGACTCCTATATCACTTTTGGGGATATTCAGAAATATGTTTGCTCTTTTAGGAAGGAAATGTAAAGAAAATGTTTGACTCCAAACAGCTTACAACTCAATGTTATGAAGCCATTCACAAATGATTCAATAGCTCAATATTTGAGTTTGCAAATCCATGCATGGACTTATAGAATTAGATGGCAGCAAATCATGTCAGGCCACTTCAGAAATTTGCCGTGACTTTCTCAAGTTAAGGAGGGCTTCTCAAGGGCTTCTTCATGGCATCATTACAGTTATGGCATCTTGAAAAGCATTGAAACCATTTTCATACGTATCACAGAGATGCAGCTTAACAAGATAATTTAATGTCATCTTTGATACAGTACGGTGCTATATTTCTAATTATTCTTTTCACTTTTTGTAAGCTGCCCAGAGAATGCTGGTTATTGGTTGGGCTGAAAATATAATACATAAGAGAAAATAAATCTAATGTTAATTCTTTTACCTCTGAAAGATTCATTTAGAACACTGGGGTTCATTCTGATGCAGTAAATACCAATTCACCCCAAGTGTATATTCCAATGAAATATTCACCAGACACATTTGATATTGTAAAATTATTTTGTACTGATGCAGCCGCTTCCAAATTAATGTGCAGTTAAACGTTCTCTAAAGAGAACTTTCAGTTTTAAACTGAGGAAAATGGCATGGGAAACTGGCATTTGAGCATCAAGATACAGAGCCAGAGAGCCTTTCACCCTCTAGGGGGTAGCCAGTTGTCATGTTTCTTCCCCGAAGCACCAGGGCTGATACCATGTCACAGGAGAGCACTTTGGGGAAAGAAAAGTAGCCGTCCAGAGGAGCTCTGCCACCAGATGGCAGTGGCGAGTTTACATGGACTTCGGGTGATTTGCGATCTCTCCCAGTAATTCAGATAAAGGATGAGGTTTGGGATAGGAGCAACAATCTACTGGAGCCTTCACACGTGATGGCAAAGCAGTAACCCTATACAGGTATCTTACACTTGAATAGTCTAAGCACACGAGGAGAGGGAAAACACGATGGCCCCATCTTGCAATGCTTTTGCCACCCTCTTGTGCTAAAATGTGGATTCTGCAGTGTTGCAGAACATGTGGGGACCCCCCATGGATGGAGGAGGTTCTCTGCTTTAAGTTGTGATGAAGGAGAGGGGTGAGGCAAGGGCATGCCCGCTCTTCAAGCATTTTAACCTCTCCGGGTTGAACATCTTGTAATGCAGAACAAGGCTAGACTCACTGGGCATCCTGGCTGACTGCGAACAACCAACTGTTCATTTTCTCTGACTGGCAGAGAATCTAAACAAACCAGAGAACCTGTTTCTGGGGTTCGTTTTGCATCATGCCTGAACCAGGATTTCTGGGGTGCTGCTCTCCTAAACAGACTCATAAACCTGGCTTTGTTCTCAGTGATTCTGGTGTATTGTAACATGAACTGTCCTGTGACTTAGAACTTGCATCACAGCCTGTCTTTAGAACTTCTGCCTGTCTTACACATTGATATAAGGATGTACACATTTTACTGATAGGCTGAGATTATGAATCTAAAATAAATAAATTATGCCATCCAATAATAACTAATTAGTTTGTTACCTGATTACGATGCTATATGTGCCATCTGTTGTCAGTTGTGCTACAGCGGGGCTGGATCATAAACGTTGCAGTATTGATGGTAAATGAGCCATTGCTGAAAAGTTTTATAGAGCTTCTTTTTAAAAATGCATTTATGCAAATTATTTTATGGTCTAATTTACAAGTTCCATACATTTCTGTTGATGCTAATCATTTTGTATCATTTAGACGTTCTCTTGACTGACTTGGACAAAACTAGATAAGACAGCAGTAAGGTCTGTCTTTAAATGGGAATTTGCTTCAGTCACTTATAAAGAGGCGAGAACTTTTTCTTTTTACAGTAACATGGAGAGTTTTCTCCAAATTTAATTGCTACTGCAGGCAGTGACCTCCTTGTATGCACACACCATGTTTAATTGTGTGCATTATGCCTCTGTGAGTCCGAAAGTGCATTGTCTGCCATGTGAAAAAAGGCTGTGAATATATATGAAAGTATCTGTGTGCACCAAAGAGAAAGTGACAGTGGGTGTGGCTTCTCATCCGTCCTTTCTTGGCTCCACCTACTTTTGCAGAGGCATGTGCCCAGTGAAACATGTGCTACAGGTGAGTGCAGTCCTCCATTCAAAAAAGTCCACACTCCAGCCTAAACTGCTTGTCCATGGCTCTTTGGGGAAGGAGATTTCTGCAGCCCTAGCTAGAGATACCAGCATTTAACCTGCATGCAAGGCACCCGCTCAACCACTAAGCTACGTCAATGAACAGTAGTGATGATCACACAGACGCCAGCGAACTGGTTGCTTCCTTGGATAATAATAAATCACCCCCTCATACATTGGGAGAGGAGGTCTCCCCAGACGCTCACTTCATGTAAACAAGCGATGCCAACTCCCATCTCGAGATCCAAAGTCTGGACATGCATCCTGCAACCTGATCTCCTGCACAATCATTATAGACCTCCCTTCCCGACTGGAATGTGTGTTCACACGGCCTCTCACAGATGTGCTTCATCCACCAGCACCAGGAAGTACAGGTGGTGCTGACTTATGAAGCAACTTAAAGAAAGGACTCCATGAACGGCTTGGGACATGGATACCTAAAGGAATGCCTTTTTCCTATTTGCCCTCCTTCTCCCTGAGATCGGAAACAGAAACCCTTCTCCGGGAACCCTCCATGAAAGACATTAGGAGACAGAGTACCCGGAGGAGGGCCTTCTCTGCGGTGGCGCCCCAACTATGGACTGCGCTCCCCAGAGAGGTCCGCTTGGCACCGTCATTATATGTTTTTCGGCGCCAGGCCAAGACCTTTTTATTTAATCAATATTTTAATATGTTTTAATATTGAATTGTATTGTTGTATTTTTTAATTTGCAGCCAGTGTGGATGGTCAATTTATTTATGCTGTAAGTCGTCCAGAGACGCAAGAAATTGGACAGCATACAAATTTTATAAATAAATAAACATAAACAATTCCGGTCCAACCTAACAAGAATAAGAAAGGCAGTGTGGACAGACCAGCCCTCTACACAGAAACCCAGCCAGGTGTGGGTGTTGATGCCCTTACCTGGCTGCTTCGTTTTGGTTGGCTGTGAGGTCAAGCGGTATCTTCACAGTTTACTGTAGGCAAGTAAATGGTTAACTTGGCCAACCAACACTGCACATGCATGGAAATAGGATTGCTTCCTATAGGAAAAAGGGAAGAGGATGCAGACTGCATGTGATCAGAAGCTCACAATCAATTCTGAATTTAATAGCACTTTCAGAAAATGCTGGTCCTGGGGTCTTAAAAAAGTGAGCATTAGAAACAGGTGGAATTTGACCAGTGTCACTAACTAGCATATAAGGAAGGGGGCCAGGTCTCCCCCCCCCCCCACGACCCTTCCCAAGTGATGCTTGTGTCTCCAGCCTTCAGTGGTTCTGTTTTTACTGGCTCTGATGCAGTGCTGCTCATTTTTACTGCAACTGCTGCCGGCAGCATTGTCTGGAGATGGGCCCCGGCTCCTGCAACATACAGCGCTCCAAGCTAGATACTGCAGATATGGAATGGGAGGTGGCCCGGCAAGAGGAGGAGTTGGCAGAGGCTCTGAAACGTCCAGGTTTGCAGGTGAGATTAGTCAGACAGCAGCTGAGAACCAAACTGTTTTGGCTACAGAGGTGGAGACATTGTGGACCAGGAAGTGGGAGGCAAGTGAACATTTCAACCCAGTGAGAAGGCAGAAAGCACCTACAGTTCCTGACATCCAGCTCACAAATGGTATGAACTTCCCTGAGGGTGGAGTCAAGAGGTTTTGATAAGGAAGGGAGGAAGTTGTCTCTTGTAATGGGCAAAAAGGACTCCCACAAATGAGAAGGATCATTTGCTATTTGCTAGCCACCTTCCTAGAAAACACCCTGTAACCGTGAAACTTGCCAAGTTCTAATACAGGACTGTATTTTTAAAGCCTTCCATTTTTATCTTTTGAGAATGGAAAAAGGGAAAAGATCTGCTCATAGCAAATTGCTACCATTTCTATTTCTTCCTCCTAAGACGGTTGCTCAGTTATACTTAAATTTAAAACAAAAAATAAGAGCATAAAAAACCAAGTACTGCCAATAAGGAAGGGGTGGTTAGCACTGATGGAGGCGACCTTGCAAAAATTGTTTGTTTTCATGTTCAGTGATGGGCTGGGTTGGAGTAATGAAGGAACTGAATGGAAGAAAACTAATGTGTTTTTTCAAAAGAGAAATGCCAAACGAATATATTTTTCTTGCTGCAGCTGGAATGTTTTCTTGAACCTTCATAAGTGGGAGGAAACATGAAAGAAGGCTGCAGAAAATCTAGAGAGAAAATTTCTTGCCTTTCCCAAGCTGGAATATGTCCTTGAACTATCATTTTAAATAAACCTATTGAGACAGAGAGTAGGGTCTGGTACATTGAACAAAGGAATGAGTACCATACATTACTTCACCCGCTTTTGGTTTTGGCCCACCCTCTTTGGAGTCTGGGTCTACAAATTCCTGGAATTTAACCCAGATAGGTTTTCACAAGATAATCATGACCTCAGCTGTGTAAAGTTTCTTCGCTCTAGATGCAGACTCTAGAATGTAACCCGATTACCCCCCCACCCCCACTCAAAAGAAATCCTTATTCTGCCTGGGTGAATTTGAAAGGGGAAGGAAGATGGGTGTTTACACTGCCAAAGTCCACCAAAAGTTTCTGAAGTCTAGAAATGTTAATTCATTGTCGTCTTTTGGAAAGGTATGTGAGGATCAGCAAGTCCTGAATTCATTGAAATTCTTCCAACTGCATCTTAAAACTTGTTCTAGCATAAGACTGTATCAGATGGCAAGCATTGCTTTTTTCTTTTCACATGAAAATGTGGATACATTTTTTCCAAATGAATTCATTAACTGCACACATGTTTAGGATGCATTTCTTCCACTAATTAATGCATATTTGTGTACATTACTCAAATGTATGCAAAGGTGCTTTTTTTTTTTGCCTGAGTGAGAAGGTATGAATTTGGAAGCTTATTATGCATGGAACATGGATCATAAGCAGAAGTCTTTGCTGCTTCCAGGACTCACACCATGTATTTTATTTAGACAGCCAAGCCATGGTTGGCCATTAATACATCAGTGAAGGAGGATGGGTGCAGATAGGAACTGATACAGCCTCAGTCCACCAGTGCTTTATCGCACTCCCCTATCTTCCCACTTTGAGGCCCAGAGGGGAAACAGAGCAGTTTTATCCAGGCCAGCAATAAGGGGTTGGTTGGGGGGACAGACTTGGAAGTTCCAGATCAAGATCTCCAAGAAGTTCCACAGCCAAGATCCTGGACCAAAGACCTCCAGGTCATCCTTTGGCCTCCCAGATGATGTGTGGAAACCATAAGATATCACCTGGAAATGAATTTCTCATGCATTCCTACATTTAGCATCCAAGCCAAAAACATAGATGTTGGTATGAAGCGGTGATAGCAATATTATGCAGGTATGGAGGAAATGTATTAATCTTAAAGGTATGGTCAAAGTTTCAATATGTTTTTGGCTTTTCATCGCTCCTTCAGACAACTACTCAATAGAAGAACATTTTATTTATATTTATTATATTTATATCCCACCTTTTCTCCTATGGTGGAACTCAAGGTGGCTATATGTGGTTCCCAGTTGGTGGTTACATGTGGTCCCCCGTTCCCTCCAATCCCAAGCCAGACCTGCCCAGCTACTTACCTGTCATTATCTCCCCGCTAAAGTTCAAGAACTGTAGTTTTCCTATGAGATTTGGTGCACTTTTTACAGGGAAAGTGGAGCTTTTTGTACCAGTTTCAAATCTGATTTTCATATGACAAATATTTCTTTTTTTCCTGCTAGTTGCTAGAATCCAAAGAATGTTAATGATTTCATTTGGGGTGTGTTTTTAGAAGTAAATACTTTTAGAAACACATTAAAGCAGATACTTGCTTCTCCTAGATCACTTTTTGTGGCATTTTATAAGATTTATATATAAGATATAAGATACAGTTCAGACATTTCAATTCTAAGCCTGGCTTTAAAAGTTAAATATCTACATTTTAAAAGTGTGGTCTGGGCAGCATTTGGGGGCCTGAGACCCAGCGGTGCATAGAACTCTTCAGACGAAAGCGTTAAACTTACAGGAGACACTTATTTTCTTATTTTCTTTTTTGTGACATCGATTTGTATGGCTAACATTTTAGTAATAAAAGGCATAATGTAAAGCTGCAACCTGCTGAGAGGGGAAGTCTACACATTGAGTGAACACTGCGGGACCTATTCATAAATATTCATTAAGTCCCGCTTCATTGAAAATGAAATTTAAGTACTTAGGATAATGAAATAAAAGTGGGTGGAATGCTCTTTCACATAGACGATGAAAAGAGCCATGAAGAGAGACAAACAAAGAGGAGATGGAGAAAACAGTATGGTTGCATTTGCAGATGAAAACCTGAATTTCACATTATTGTAGGGCTAAAGGGACTGGAATGGATACAGCATACCTAGGCTCCAGTGCTTGCATTGGAGGCAAAGCCAGGTTTGGCTTCTACAGAATGAAGCCAACTTTGTTCTGCAGAAGCAGTTCCTGGTTTGGGCAAGTTGTGGACTTAGTTGTGGGGCTTCCTTCTATGTGCAGATGCCCTGTCAGGTTGACCTAATACTTGCAATGCCACCCAAGGCATACTGAGAGGCTGCATCCCAAAGAAGACTTCCTGAAGTGATAATGTTACGGCTTCGGTCCTGAGGTAAATGAACTTCAGGAAGTTGGTGGAACTCCTTCCTAATTTCCTAATCTCCCCACAGAATTGGGGATGGGAAAACTAAGAGAATTAGATCCCTTTGAGTATTTTGTTTTTGTTCTGGGTGCTAAACCCCCTCCCGCCCCAAGATACGCAAAGAGAATGCTCAGAACATTCATTTTCAGGTGAGCATAACTCTGTTTGCCTTCCCTCTTCAAAGCACTTGTGCCTCAGTCCATTTCAAAATGCACTTCACCAAATAGCTATCCATTTCAAATGGCCAGGAATCATCGCACAATGTAAGAAAAATAACAGGCGTTTGTATAATTTTGGTCCATCCATGCCACGGTGTGCCATGACCACAATGTAGAATTTAGACATGTGTTCTGCTCTCTTTTGTTTTACTGGCAAAGATAAATAGTTCTTGATTAATCTGGCTTTTTTCAAATACCAAATGGTGAGTTAGAACTCAGATGAGTAGAATATGCATTTATTTTCAAGTGTAAGCTAGCATACCTAAAGGATACCTGTTGTGTGTAAAAAGCACATTATTAACTTATTTGTCTTAAACAGAGTTTCAATTAATGCTTCCTGTATGCAGATGAGAATCCTTGAAAATACCAAGTCCTTGACATTTTTTTTTCTTGCAATGTGTAGCTAAAGTTTCTAAATTGCCATTCTCAACTGAGAATGTTCCACAAGATTGAAGAAATGACCTTTACAGTGCCATAACATTCCTCAGCCATCAGGAATTAGCACGTTGCATCTATCATTCTTGCAGGCCTTTAAGGTATGTGTGCAGTTCTGTTGTGCCATTCCTGTAATGATGTTATAGCCCTGAGAGATTCTTTCCTCTCCTTAGTGCAGTTACAGCCCCAAAACAGGGACTCTTGTCACTGCATTATGTGATTACCACCATGTGTTATGTAACAAAATAGACCTTTCCTAAATTAAAAAGAAAAAAAGCTGTATAATTGCACTGACACAATATTTTATTGATTGGTAATTCTAAGTACACTCTCTTCTGAAAGCTCAAGGAGTTGATTACCTGGGTTGTGAAAACGTTTCTGACAAGCCCTGAATGTGAGGAAAATAACTCCATTCCAGACTTGGTTTCCAATCTGAGGGAATTCAGTTTTGAGCCATATCCTTTCAAATACACATGATCCTTTAGGAATTGGGTACCCAGCCCAGTAGGTCCCCACCCCATTGTTGCCCTTTCACACAAGAATCCACTGCAGGTTTTCTCTAAGCTTCTTTCAGTCCAGCACCAATTCCTGTTGCTTTTGTCAAACAGTCTGAACCCTTGTCTCAACAAATCACCCAGATGCTGACCTGCCTTTTGTCCATTTCTACCCTTAGGAGGACGGGGTTTTGCTTGAAGGCTAAACTATTGCTTCACTGGAGAAGACCCTGATGCTGGGAGCAAGGCAAAAGGAGAAGGGGATGACAGAGGTTGAGGGGGCTTGATGGGGTCACAGGGGTGGTGGGTGTGGGCTTGGGTGGACTCCAGGGGATGCTGAAGGACAGGAGAGACTGGAGGAATGTTGTCCATGGGGTCGTGGAGGGTCGGACATGACTGGGCAACTAAACCAAAAACCCCTATTGCTTCACTGTAAGAGATCTTAACCAGTGTTAAAACAGTAACATGGGTAGTACTGGTTATGTATCAGCACTGCCTCGAAGCCATGCTGTTAAGTCTATACCAGTAGTTTATTTTTTAGTTATACTACTACGAACCACCACATTTTGGTCTCAGCATGTGACAGGAACTTAAAACTGCAACTGGAATAAAATGATCAGTAAAGATGCTTGTGAAATAAAATGTTTAAGGCGTCTGCCTACAGAGCTCTTCTGTCAAACCACTTTAAAAAAAATTCAGCAAGCTTTGCACAGGAGTAGGACTCAACTGATGCAGATGGTATCTTTGCAGTAATGAGTGAAACACTCAAAGAAGACATTTCTGATTCATTGGGTGATTGTGTTCTCTGGACTTATTAATCAAATCCTTAGGACCAGATTGACTAGAAATAGGCAAATATATTGTGTTGGGCTCAGGAAACTTACTCTTTCCCTTAATGTACTTGCCAAACTTGCAGTGCAGGAGCTAATAAAAAAGGAATTTACTTAACCAACCAGCCATTAATGCAAGAAAAGGTTTTTATTTGCCTGAGTTTCAAAGTATGCACAGGAAAACAAATAACAGTGTAGTTAAATATATGTCTGCTGTATATTTAACTGAGTTTATTTCATGTGCCACATGGATCAAAATCTGATTACATTATATTTTATGATAGTAATTAAACTGCAGGGGTTATTAGAATGAGCTTCGTTTAGGCTTGTAAAGTGTAAGGTGCCTTACTGACTTGAAGCAGTCACCCTGCAAAAATTGTTAAGGTACCCGAAGGAGCTCAGGCTTCACGCTCACTCTGGTTGCAGCTGTCAGGATGGGTTTGGCCCGGTAAAAGTGAGACGGATTCCTACAGTGAAGTGGCTTTTGCCAAAGGCACCATGTGATGGTGGGGGGAGGAACAAAAACACCACAGGCCAAAAGTGAGACCAGCATTTCACAAACGTTTCAGGCTAACAGACTGTAATATACAACCAGGAGTGTAACAAACCAAGAGGACAGTTTACCCAAATCACCATCTAAATTAGGCTATGGCTTCCAAAAGAAATATAATGCCCAGTCAAAAGGGTCTTTGTGGCCTGGCCTTCCTTTGTCTGTGTTTGCAATATATCAATCATATCATATCATGTTTTATTTATTCATTCATTCATTTAAAACTTTATATACCATCCAATATCATATCATATGTCCTATCCTATCCTATCATCTTCTGATCTGGTGACTTAAACTGTAAGATCCTGAAGGAAGAGTTCTTTCCCCTACCCTAATCGTGGCTTATAGTGCTTTAGGAAGAGCTGGAAATCATGCTTCAACTGAGCTTAATGGACTTTGGACACATTTCTGACTCAATGGCCAACAGTGGGCTAAGTCAGGGGTGGGGATTCGGTTGCCACAAAAGTTTGCTGAGAGATGGGGCCAAGAACTGAACAACTCTAGTATGACTCGCGCTGTTTGCTTGCATTTATGCTAACTGAGCAATTAGCCAACCTGTTAGATTTGAATCATTGTTGTTGTTGTTCTTGTACTTGTGACATTTTACGTGAGAAGTATGAAAGCATGAGCCTCCGACTGTCTATATGTATAAATATAGTCCACCATGGCCACCTTGAATTTTCAGGCATTCTGTTTCATATTACTGGAAAAACTGGGATGCATTCTGTAATTTTCACAAACTGACGCAATGTGCCCCAAACACAATGCAGGACACACTACTGAAGTTTGTGCAAATTACTCTGGCTTTTGAAAAGCGCACATCATGTCCCATTACATTTTTTAAACTTTCTTTTATTGTCTCATTCCATGAATTGCATCACAAGCTCAAAAATATTTGGACATAAGACTGCAAGTTGTGTGCAATTCTATTTTCGGATCTGGTAAGTGTGACGTCTCATCAAAATATCAAAATAATATTAATAAATAATAAAAATTAAAAGCACATGGAAACAAATATATCTACCGATTAATCCTATAATTTTAGATAATGTCAACAGGGCTCCTTTTAGATGCCCAGCAATGAAGTCAGGAAAAGTTTCTCATCTTGAGCCTGAGGATCAGTAATCGGAGCATTCTCCCCTCTTCCTTGTGGCCGCCATCACCAGAAAAACAAAATGCGTTGGCTGCTTTTCCCAGGTCATCAGGCTGACCTTAGAGATGGGTCTCAGGTGGTGAACAGGGGAGAGATGGAAGTGGAAAGATGCAACATATCCTGGTGGCACCTCAGCCTACTTCCCCACTTCTATAATGCACTACAGTTAGAAAGCCAAAATGGGCCACCTCGTTGCTCCGTTAAATGAGGAATGTGGAGGCACCTCTGCACTCCTTCTACCCTATTTACGATGCCGGTAATCCTTCATATTCAGAGGGTTATGGGCAGCCTCCTTGGAGAGCACTTCTGAGGGTTCCACCACACCATGCAGAGAAGAACAAGATCCAGTGCAGACCCAAGTTCTGTCCGGCACATTAGTCCAGGATCAGGTGCTTTGGTGTCAAATTTGGCCAAGATTGACTTTCTTAAGATTCCTTCAGAAGTACCTCACTGGGCTTCCTTTATCATGAATGCAGCACCAGCATCCGTGTTCCGTTTGTTGCTGCTGGCCAGATGCAGAGTGGTCTTCAGAATGAAAGGAAGGGCACAGTCGTACTGGGAACAACTCGCACAAAACATCTGAATTAAAGACACGTGCAGACGTTTATAATCATGAATAGAAATATGAAGAGTTTTTCCTGCTCAGTAATAAAAAAACCAACTCAACAAACAATATTGATTCATTGTGGGGTTTTATTTTCCTGGCTTTAATGGAAAACGATCCCATTTTGAGGCACTACAGGGAAGGAAATCTAAGAAGCACTTTGCATGAGTGTTCATGTTTGGTTGCATTTATCCTCTCAGCTAAAATAATTCATTGATCCCTAATCACCTGTGGTTGTTTTGACACAACAGTTTTCCCTGTATTGCACAAAACTACAGTGGGGTTTATAGGTGCCACAGGAAGCAATCAATAGAGAGGATTCGTGAAGTTCTTAACGATAAGATACCAGAAGGCTTTTTCTTTGGGGAAGGTTGTGAAAAATGCTTAAGAAAACAAACACCCCTTTTGATCTTCAGATAAAGTCTCTCCTCTTCTGTCCCCCTCAGTTCTGCTCTTGCACGCAACAGGAGTCAAGTGTTCTTTTTCCTTTTATTTCCTTTTTCTTAACTGCAACATTAAAGATGGCTTTAAGTTTTCTTCCTCTTACTGAAGCTAGTACAAGCCTTGCTGGGAATTTTTAAACTTTGAAGAACGGATGGACTGACTGACTGAAAGACATTTATACATTACACGTCATAAATATGTACCCCATACCCATTTACAATGCAAACTAAGATAACCACATTAGCAAAGACAACAAAATGTACAGTAGAGCAATTATATCAATATAACGACAGCACAAGCACATTTCAATTAAAATGGCACAATGGAAAACTCATTCCTCTAGTAGTTAACTACCTCACCATATACAAGTCTTCTCACAAGAGAGTCGCATTGAGTTCCATGGGATTTACTAGCTGGTAAGTGGATATAGGGTTGCAGTCTAAAATGCCTCAGAGAATAAAAATGTCTTATCCTAGTGCTGCTAAACCTCCTTGGGGAAGGAGTTCTGCTGATAAAAACAAAAACAAAACAAAACCCAACAACTCTTATTTTTGATGGTGGAACTTTGGGGGACTATCGTGAGACAAAGGTGTTCCCTAAGGTAGGCTTGAATTTACAACAGACAAGCAAGGCTGTTGCAGATACAACATTCTGGAGAACTTTCATTACAGGTAGCCATAAATTGGAGATGACTCGATGGCATGTAACAACAAGGTGCCTGAGTTCCATGTAACAAAGGTTGAAAGCAGCAGCTTAAATTGTGCAGGGAAACATGCTAGTGAGTAGAAGCTTCAGTACTGTGAGGATGCGTTCCCAAGGATCCATCCGAGTTAAAGTTGAGGCTGTTGTAGTTTGAATTCACTCCACCTTCTGAGCCATCTTTGAGGACAGCCGTACATACACCACAATCTACTAGTCTAAACAGAATGTTGCAGACCATGAATCATTATTTCCAAGTTATCCTTGGCCTGAAAAGGTTGCAGCTGATGTACAGCATAACCTGGTAGGTCCATGCTGCTAAAGTTACCTGTGCCCTAAGGGCCAAGCAAGGTTAAGGTCCATTCCCAAGCTGGAAACTTCCTCTTCCAGGGGAAAGGCAGCTTCTTTCCAGATGAGGGAAACCACCTGCCAGAATGCCCCCATTTTATGGGAATGGATTGTCAGTTTATTTCTGAGACCAGATGATTCAGGTCTTCTGCTCCCTCTCCTACCTGAGACCATCTGCAATCCTGTATCTACTTACCTTGGTGTATAGTTCTGTAGAATCAATGAAGCTTACTTCTGAGTAGAAGCATATAATTGCAGTGTTATATGCCAAGAAGAGACAGTGTGGAAAGTCACTGTGCCATTGAGAGTTAGTTCCAGATCTCCAAACTATCATTCCTGGTGATAACATAGATTTCCTCTTTCCAAAACTACTCTTCCAATTTTCTAATAAATATTAAAAAACCAATTATGACCTGAACAATATAACTTTTATACCTTGTTGTCTTGGTTTTCTTTCAGCCCCTAAAGATAAAAGCGATTATTAATTTAATGCAGTTAAAACCAGCTGGGGTTTTAGATTGGGATATTCAAGTGAGTTTTACCAATTTCAGTTTGATCAATTAACTTGCAGGTGTAATTCTAGGAAAACAGCAGCAGGAAAGATTATATTCACCATGGTCTAGTGTTGCAAACATTAAAAGTGTGTGTGTGTGTGTGTGTGTGTGTGTGTGTGTGTGAGAGAGAGAGAGAGAGAGAGAGAGAGAGAGAGAGAGAGAGAGAGAGAGAGAATTATACAGCTGGGCCAAAGTATCAACCAGAAAATGTTGTAAAATTGAAGGTTTTTACAGAACAAATCTTCCAGATTTCCATTATCCACACCCCACCTTTTTTTCTTCTGTTGCCATTTGTAGCTACAATAATCTATTTTACATCTATTCGGGATGGTTGCTTAGCTTCTGGTGAAGACATCCATTACCCAGTTTCCTCAACAATGTGTTTAGTCAAACTATCATAAATATGGGCATTTTGCTAGTAGAGATAATAAAACTGCCATAAGAATAATCAAGATATAGTATGCAAAGAGTGTTAAACACTGTACAGTGGTTTTTAAGTGCTAGCATTCTCACTATATTTTATCTCATGTTCATTAGCAGCTTTACACAAAATAATTGATTAGAAATGCATATCAATTATTATTTAGCATTTTGCAGCCTGTAATTTAACATAAAAGTCCTATAATTAAAAACAATATGTTATGGCTAACTGCAGTTCTTATAATCCCCCCTCTTTCTCACTAATGCACTAGTTTTCCTTGCTTTTTTGCTTGCTTGCTTATTTGCTGAAAAGAGGAAGCGTTCAAGGGGTGGTGTTACCCCCACCTCTAGTCCGAAGTGGTATGGTCCATTTGCCTCAGGATTCTGCCACTTTATGCTGACTGATACTTCTTGCCTTGTATGCTTTGAAGGTGCTTACAGGTGAAGGATGCAATTTAATCTTAAACATTTTAAGATTCAGTTTTGATCAAAATTTAAACAATGTAAGATTTTTAGAGTAAATGGGGATGCAATGGCACATTTATTTAGGAGTAAGTCCCATATTTATTTATTTATTTATTTATTTAAAACTTTTGTATGCTATCCCTTATGCCTTGGCATCTCATTGTTGGTGGTATTGCATTTATTATATATTGCATTTTTTCCTCTTGTGAGGAACCTAAGGCAGCTGTCATAGCTCTATTTTATCCTCACAACAACAACCCTGTGAGGTAGGCTGTGCTGACGCCCAGAGTCACTCAATCAGCTTCATGGCCAAGTGGGGGCTAGAACCTGGATCTCTCAGTGCCCTGGTCCATCATTCTCATCACTGCACCTCACTGGCTCCCATAGAACTCAATGGGCCACATTTCTTATAGACAAGCTTAGGCTTGCACCCCACAGCCAAGTCGGCAGCGCAATGCCAGTAGAAAGCCACAATTCGAAAGCCACACAGTGCAGTTCAAAGTTTACACCTTCAGATGACAACCAAGCAATAACAAACCTGCAATACCTACCCGCTCTGCATATTTGTGTATGTATAAATGTGATGCTGTGTATTTCCTGGTTGTATTATTATGCATAATGAGAGGCATTACCATATGCACTTGATGAACTGTCAGACTATCAGAACCAAAAATTACTGTGTCATCCATGCAGCTTTTTTCATTAGTCTTGGGGAGACAAGAGTTGTTTTTAATGGTGAAGGAGTACTTGGACAACATTTCTATGTTACGTGTACGGAAAATAATGGCATACTCCCAAAAGTTAAGCCGAATAAGACAGTCGTGTTTCCTCTGACTGATCATGCAGATTCATAGAGACTTTGGGGATGTCAGTTAATATTTGCACGTTGGATGGTTCAGCGTGCCGCTCCAATTATCCAGGACTCGATCACTGTGTGTAATCATAATTTGTTCACCAAACTACCCAGGCCTGTCAGAGCAGTGCCTGAAATTAAACCTCTGCTGCATGCACGCAGCTTATGAAAAATTGAATGGCACTCCATTTTCACAAAACATGACAAACACAAAAGAAAATTACGAATTAATTTTAAGCCCTCCTAATCAAGCTGAGGGAGCTTTTGTCTTATTGAAGACTAGCATCCAGTCTGATATGCTTAATTAGACTCAAGCATCTCTAAATGGCTGTTGACTGACAGTCAAAATCAGTCAGTGCCCTTACTCCTAATCTGCTCCAAGTTGGAGTTCAGAACATAACAATTGGCTTACAGAGGGAGACTAAATGGATTCTGCCTACATGGCCAGTGAATTAAACACACGTCAGTTGAAGTGAGTGCCCCAGATCTTGCAAAACACGGGGCAATCCCATTCATGCATCGTTTCATTTATGGAATGGAATGCCAATAGATGTGCTGGAGATGGCGGCTGGCCTATATTGTCTCACAACAGGATCAGACGTAACTGCAGACAAATCCATGGGTTTTGAATGGCTAAATGGAACTAGGAAAGCATGAGAATTTTATTTTCACTCAATTATTTTGCAAAGCTCCAAATGGGAGCATATGTCCGCCAGAAATATTTGCATATTGCCAAATACATGTTCACATTCCTCTCCTCCTGATTCCCTGTTCAATTTGTGCAGCTTTCCTCAGTAAGCCAAATCAATCCTGCATGTGTGGATGGAGGAAATTTGCACAAAGTAGTAGATTTCGCAAATCTACTGTTCATTCACTGCTCCATTTACATTTTCTTCCCATTCACACAGCAAATAGCTCTGACAAAGGCAAAGCAGGGTCAGGAATGAGATGAGTGGTGAGGCAAAGCTTGGAGAGTCTTGGAGAGATTGGTTGTTTTGCCAGTCCATATATGGGACCTCCATCTTTGGAGGGAAGCAACCCATGATTAGGCGAGAGTTGCATGGAACCTCCAAGTTCGGAAGAAGCCAGTGTGAAAAGACTAATGCTGTCATAGTCCACCTGTGAGCTTTCTACAGTCATCTGACAGGCCAATGTTTGAAGCTGAGACATGTGGAACTGGGGCCTGATCCACCAAAGACTGTATCAGTGGTCTGCAGCACCTCTGGAGGGCATCAGGGCGAGCTGGGGGATTCTGGCTTACTTTATATTCAGCTCTGAGTGTTTAATGCCACTCATGATTCTGAGATGCTAATTCACACTGTCTTGGTTTGACTGTCCCTTAAAGCTCTGTGGCTGAAGCTGTCGCCAGGGCCTGCTTCAAGAATCCTGGCAGCACCGTGGAAGAGCAACACATACTGGTTTGCGGCAGAATGCATCTGCAGTGTTCACTACTGGCTTCCTTCTGAGTATAAATCTCCCTTGCCATGCATTGGGCTGCTTTATTAAGAAGAAAACAATATGGAACGCTCAAGGGTAGGCATGGGTGGTCCTTCTGCTCTGTATACCACCCTAGCCTCACTTGGGTCTACCTAGCATGTTCTCCATTCTGGTGCTTTCTTGCCCCAAAGATTTCTTCTCACCTCACCATCTCTCTGCTCCTCTCTTGCTTCCCAGATGGTGGAAGCCAAGAAAGGGACCTTTTTTCTTTTCTCTCTTTTTCATATTTCCTTCTGCATGATCTGTAGTTGAGAACGGAAGCTTCAGATGTGACCACCATTGTCATTTCATGATGTAGGCCTAGATGTTCTCCTGGGAAACAAAACATAAGAAGTAGAAGAACTTTGTTTGTATCAGTTCGGATGTCCATCTGGTTCATCATGCTGGCCAAACAGATGCCCCAAGCAGGACACCAACACAACAGTTCCTCTGGCTCAGCTAGCACTGAGAGACACATTGCAACTGATACTATTTGCAAGAGGTTGGCATCATGTCAGGTAGCTATTCTCAATGAATTTGTTTTATCCCCCTTTAAAGCCAACTATTGCTATATTTTATGGCATAAATTCCCTAGGTTAACAATGCACCATGAGATGAGCTTCAGCTTTGGGTGGGTTCTGAATCTCCCAGGGGGGCTTACATGGTCTCCTCTACTCTATTTTATCCTCACAAGAACCCTGTGAGGTAGGTTAGTCTGACAGCCAGTGACTGGTCCAAAGTCACCCAGCAAACCTCATGGTAAGTGGGACTAGAACCTGGATCTCCCAGTTTCCCAGTCTAGCAGTCTAACCACCACACCACAATGGCTCTCCAGTTTAGCATAACTAGATGTCTCTGAATCATAAGAGAGAATATTGCTATGCCGATGATAATGATGATGCACTTTTTCCACACCATGTTTAATTTTAAACTTCCAAGAAAGAAGATGGTGAGCATACTTAGAGACATGGCTTTGGAACATGGCCCTGGCCTCCTACTCTACACTAAAAAGTGGCCTAGGGAGAAGAAATGTTGTGGGCATTGGTGCTTATCCTATGATGCCACTGTCTCCCAGATGCTTCTGGTGGTCATTTGTGGGTGGCAGGGCCATGTGCAAGGTCCTGAAGTTCAACTCACATGGTGTCAGTTCTTTGATTCCTTTCCTTTTCTTTGCTTCATGGCTACAGTCTTCCATTCCTTTCCCTCTTCCTGAATTCCAGTGTATATTTTCTAAAATTAATGAGGAAATTGGAGCACAGACGGAATGTTGCATCTTTCCATTCCTTCAGTTCATGTACAGCATAGTTCTGTTCTATATTACTTGCCTACATGTGTACATTGCTAAAGCATGGTAAAAAATCAACAACCTAATCTTGGTGTGATTATACATGTAGCTTTTATCAAACTGATGCACAAGTTTCTTCTTGTGTACTGGTGAAACACCACACAAAATTATTTTACGGGGGGTTTTCAAGCAGAGTTTGGATGGCCAGCAATCAGAGATGCTGTAAAAGAGGATTTTCTGCATCAGCAGAAAGTTGAATTAGATAAACGTTGAGACCCTTCCAGCTCTATGATTCTATTAAGCCTGATATATTCTAAAAAGAAACGACCAGATTAAACTTTAAAAGAAATTGTGTGCACGTGCATGCACACACAAGAGAAAACCCAAAACAAAGAAAAAATGAAATTACCCCTGTAGTCTTTAAAAGTGCATACGATAGAATTAACAGAGGCAGCACCATTAATAATCTGTTATATTGCTCCATCAATTACCTGGCTCAGCGTGCCATTTAAGAAAGGACTCTAATAAATTCTATTTCCTGCTGTTGAGGGATGTTAGCCATCCATTTGCGGGGAGGTTTTAATTTACAGGGATGTGAAACAATGTTTGACCCAGTGGTTATTAAATGGAAGGCAACAGAAGATCTAAATGGCTATTTAATTTTGTTTAATACTTTTAGACAAATAATTTTTAAAAAGCAGTACCAATCGTTGACCTTGGCATTTTAAATTTATTTTTTTCAGACTAACAGACTCCAGTAATGTGAAGTGAAAACAAAATGTGAGCTCCCAATACCAAAGTGACAGAAAGTCATTACAATACATGAGCATCCTTATTTCCTGCCTTTTATTACTGCTGAGCTTGGAGCAGGAAATACAAAGTGGGTGTCTATGCTGAAGTGTCGTTAACTTGCATTTTTCTGCTGAGCACACGTTCCTGCTGGGCCCACTGACCCCTGTTCACTCCTCCTTCCTGTCTTGGTCACCCCTTTATACACACACACACACGCACACATGCATGCACAGACAACGCGTACGCAAGAGCAGCTGCTGAGTGCACATGGAAGCTTACTCTGAGAGTTCCTTCTGGTTCTCCTCTGCTTCCTTGGCTTCATAGCACCCCACTC
The DNA here is from genome assembly GCF_004798865.1 of Varanus komodoensis. Lineage (NCBI taxonomy): Eukaryota > Metazoa > Chordata > Lepidosauria > Squamata > Varanidae > Varanus > Varanus komodoensis. The sequence continues at coordinate 6,462,067 of NW_025335727.1, read as the reverse complement.
TGTGTGTGCCAGGCACGCACCTGTGTGTGTGGGCATGCCTGTGCCCTCCACCTTCCGCCCAACACCCACACCAATCGGCTTCCTCCCTCCAGACACTACCTGGACCCGGCACTGTCTTTCCCCCAGCTTCCCTTGTGCCTCCTTCCCGATCCTCCCCGCCCCCTGCTTTCCACCTTTCTTCACTATTGCTTTCTTCTCTCTTCTCATCATGCTGCTTTCCCCCTTTTTCCTCATAATCCCCCGTGCTTGATACCCAAGAGGCAAGAGTGCTTCTGCGAGGGAGCGGTGTGGTTCCCATCCCATTGTGGTGTTGGCCACTTCGTGATCCTCTCCCCTCAATGCACTGCTGCTTCTTAGTTCATCTTGGAATGGTGGGAGCAGCAAGAATTACATGGGCAGCGTGTCTATTTGAATGATCAGTAGAAAAAAATCTGTAATCCAAGACAATCCATTATTTGGATTTTCACAGGCGTAGATTTGAAATCTTTAAGGTTTTTTCTTTTCCTCCTTGCAAGCCCCCTTCCCCCCGCCCATTCATTCGACATTTGGAATTGTACAGAAAACCTTTTCAGTACAATGGCACAACACAAACATAATTCCCAGGGGCATTCTGGTCCACTCTGAAAGTGTGTAGCAGAAGTCAAGCTTGCCGGCTACTTTGAGCAGCTGTTATTGTTTGGGGAAAACAAGTCCTTACTACACCTAGTTATTTTAGGTTTTCTAATTCTAAAGCTGTCTCTCACCTTAATGTCTACCTTGAATTGGCGGTTTTCAGGAGCAGCTTCTCCCACCAACTGTGAATTCTAGAATTCAGGTGGGTCAAACATTTAGGCCAGTTCTACTGAATGTATATATTCTTCCTGATTCCCTAAATAAACATTCCCTTTTTAAGGATATTTGGCTTTATCTTTGTTCTTCAGTGGATCTCACACAGCCCCATAAGTTCTACAGCTTGATTCTGTTCTATTTGCACGTTGCAATTCTACTTGGGAGTCTTTAGAAGTTGGGCTGGGAGGTCCAAATGCCAGTAATAACTTCGAATAGGGGTGTATATATAAACTTCTACCCAAATCAAATTATAAATTATAAGCCAAGGCAGCAATTCTGTGTTCAGTTGCCAATGAATATATGAGCTAATATCACTAGGATCTGATGCCCAATTTGCTGTATTTAGACATCAGTTGTATGGGAGGGTGGGGGGAAAACTTGGAAGATATGCTTTAAAAAGCAGTTCTCTGTTTATGGAATCACTGTAGCTTCCTAATTCTAATTAATGGTAGTTAAAATAGGGATTAGGCAAACATTATTATAGTATCTAATAACATCTCATATAAAAAGTAAAGGCCATTTTTCCACTGAAGTTATCATTATTTCCCCCATCATGTTGATCCATAAGGTCTTCAAAGACAAAGCAATTAACCTTGTTCAACATGCTACAGTAAAGGCTCCCATTCCCTAGCAACCCAGTTATCAAATTGTGCAAGATTTTTATCACCTCTTTTTAATTTATGTTCAGTGCAATCAAGCATTACAGATTTCTGAGGCTGTAATGGCCTTTCTTGAGACTATGCATGTATGTTCTCCATGAGTGAAGTTGAACAGAACCCTGCTGAAAACTAGCATCTCAGGAAGATGGTTTACTAGCGTGGGTGAAAAATTATAAATCCCCCTTCCTTAGTTTCTCAGCCTTGGCAAAAGCAGATATATAAAGAGGAGAAACATGTAGGATCAAAGGGTTGAGTAAGTGAGAAACTAACTAGTTCAGCGGTAACAGGACATTGTTGCTAGGTGAGAAGTGACAACAGGGAACTAATTGGGCCCAGAATGAGTCTTTGATCTGTCTTACAGCATCCTGTCGGGATCATCTAGAGATAAGATGTGAAAGGTGGGAGGAGTATTCCCAGACTCATGAAAGGTGACCAGGAAGGGAGAGGGCCCATGAGAAAGTTTTCAAAGCTTTGTTTCAGTTGTGTTTGGCACAGTCGTCTGGCATTCTGCCCATACACAGGTGTGCTGTGTATTGCCTTCTCTTGCCTTATTCTGAGTAAAAAGCTGTCTTTTTTCCCATCTGAGGTGGTTGGACCTGTTTCTTGCAGGATTTGACCCTAGCTTACTATAAATGCTTCTGATTGGATTATTTATTCAGTTCACATTCAAATGTGAAATTAAAATGCAACTCTGCCTAATTTTGCACTTTCATAGAAACATAGAGACAGGGAGAATCGGGAGGGACCTCCCGGGCCATTTAGTCCGACCCCTGGCTCCATCTGGCTCTGCTCATGACATGCCAAACCATTACACAAACAGTACTCAGTTAAATTTTGAAATTTACATTTCTCTGAATTGTATAATGGAATTCTTCAATATTAAAAAATCAGGGCAAATCAGTAGTGTTTAAAACTGTGCAGGAAAATAGCTTGAAATTACTACTAAAATACTCCCTGCAAGTTGCAATCTAGCACATCACCCACAAAGTGGGCTGGACTAGACTTTCTTTCCTGATTTTGCAGGGATATTTTTTCTACTTCTCAAAGTGACCTCCCCTTTTAGCAGCCCACGGTGACCCAGTCCTGTCTCTGCCAGCTCTAGACTTTCATAGCTCATGTTGTGAGCGTATACCCATAAGAGTGTACAAGAAAGGAATGACATTTATCCTCCCCATTTTAGCTAGAAGAACAAAGAGGATGTGATCTTGAATGTGTGATGCTAGACACCTCCGGTGTTCCTCCTGACATATCTGAGGCAAAACTGCTGTTTGCACGTAAACAGAAGCCATTATAATGCTTATCAGTGACCTCCCTCAGAATCAGAAATATAAAAGGGGGACAGTGGCTAATGAAAAACCATAAATCATTGCTATGAAGACTCTTACTCAGTTGTGTAAGTCTTTAAGCTCCATTTGAAATGTTGCTTGTTGTTGTCGTTTTAAATAACAAGCAACGAGAGACCAGATTTTAGTATTATTTGCTGTGTTGCAATTGAATTGTTGATCATATATGTAGGCTTGGCAGGAAAAGTTCATTAATTTATCAAATGATAGAAAAAGGACTGAAAACAGCCTTGGCAAATTGAAGTCCTGTGGAATTGGGAATGACCATCCTTGCAGAAAAGGGGATGCTTTGTTTTTTGCTCCCCCCTTTCTTTTCTTTCTAGGAAAGAAAGGCAGCCTTCCGATATATGGCACTCTTGCAGGCACCCACCAGGCCACCTCCATCCATTCCTTAACTCGATCAGGGCAACGAGTGCAGTGTGTCCATTCAGAGGCATCCTCTGCTCGTCCACTTCCTGCATGATGGGCTGATTCATCACTGGTCATGTTGCAGGGCCTGTTTGCATGGTGAATTGTTCAGGTTTAGTAACCCTGCACTCACCCTGATTTCTGGATTGTCTTCGGGCCCATGGCCCAAATCAGAGACTCACAGTAGCTGAAAGAGATGAATGAGGCATTTGGCTGCAGCAGGAGGAATGGGAAAGACGTGCGTTGTGATGGAAGTGTTGTCAGCACCTAGTCATTGTCCCAGAAACCAGTGCCTTGGAATGCAGTCTATTTATTTACTTAAAACTTTTATATGCTGTCACCACATGCCTTGGCATCTCTGGACGGGTCAGAAATGTACAATTAAAAACAATAAAACAATAGAAATTCCATAAAATTATATAAAAACAAAAACAAAACCATAAGAACATAAGAAGAGGCAGGATGGATCAGATGAAGGATCCATCCCATCCAGGATTCTTTTCACACAGTGTCAGCTGCCTTTCATGCAAATCCCATGAAAAGGTCAAGGGTGCCACAGCACTTCCCTGCCCCTGTTCCCCAGCACTTGGTGCGCTGATCCTGGAGGTAGTATATAGACATTGATAACCTTCTCCTCCATGAATCTGTCAACTCCCCTCTCAAAGCCATGCAAATTGGTGGCCATGGAAGTCCATTCCATAGTTTAGTGAGGTGATGCATGAAGAGATCCATCCTTTTCTTTGTCCTGAATATCCCACCAACCAGCTCCAGAGGATGAGGACACATTCTCGTATTATGAGAGAGGGAGAAAAATGTCTCCTTCTCCTCTTTCTCCACACCATCCATAATTTTGCACACCTTTCTCTTGTTTTCCCTCACTTGCCCTTTTTAAGCTGAACTACATCAGCTGTTGTACCCTTTCCCCATGGAGGAGCTTGCCCCAGCCCTGTGATACATTTAATTGCTCTTTGCTGAACTTTCCCCAACTCTTTGGCAACCAATCTTTAGCACTGTAAGCCTTTGTGTGTTATTCTGTGTAGCATGAAGGCAAGAGATAAACTAAATATTTGCCTCTGTTCTTGGCTCTGAGGAAGGCTTTTCCCAGTTTGTGTATAAAGTAGGTATGTCTGCATGGGCTTGGTTGGGTTTTTGCCATAAGGAACTGGAACTTTTGTGCATGCTTTGCTAGATGCTACTTTGGGGTTCGTGACGTATTGCTGCACATTAGTTTCATCACACACACAGTCCAGCATTTGACTGACTGTGGTGCAAAGCATTTCTGCTTGCATTCCATGTCCCAAGCTGCCAGTCAATCGTGCCGCGAAGAACAAGTGTTAGAGATCACAGACGGAGAAAGTATATTGGAATGACAGGTCAGGCTGTAACTTACACATGGATTTTGATGTGGCAACCCTGTGAAACCGTTTCCTGCATTGGAGAGTATTGTTGCTTCCTAGGGAAAGGGGAGTGGCACATGGGTCTTCACAGGGCCAGAAAGCAGTTTGGCAGAAGTCTCTGATTAAGGGGCAAGATGACACCATAGGCCAGAGGACCAGATGCAGAGAGTGATACCAAGGAAACCAGGGCAGAAGCCAGCAAGGATGGGGAGAGAAGCAGAAAAAAGCCAGAGGGTGCACCTGTGTCTACAGACGTAGCAGAATAGGGACCCACACTACTTAGGGCTAGGTTAGGGCTAGCAATTTTGAATCTACTCTGGTGTTCAAAGTTTTGTGAAAAAAGTAAACTAGTCCACCAAAATGAAAAGTTCTAGAAACCCTCTATCTTTTAGGAAGGGATTTGTTGCTTTTACATGAGTATTCAAATAGGATGTCCACACTACCACCTGACTTACAGAACACAATGTCATTAACAGAGCTTGCAATCTCTTTCCTGATAATACTGCAGCTCCAACCAAAGTCTTTTAACAGGAAGGGGGAAGTAATTATAGAATCAAGAAAGGACAGTGACTCACGCAGCAGGCAGGGGTGGAACAAGGGAATGTCCCACCAATGGGACTTGAACCTCCATGACTGCAGGGAGTGTTTGTGGGGTTGCTTGTGACAGGGGAATGGGTGTTGATGGAGGATCACTGGCTCTGGAAATTGTACTCAAGCCCTGTTCCAAAGTCCTGCAGTTCATGCCCAACTCATGGCTTAGGATCCTTCAGTTACATTTACTTCAGTTATATTGTCTGAGCCGGATTTCTTCTATCCACACTATGTCATGTGCTGAGTTTTCCTCCCTTTGCTCATTGAAGGCAACAGATCATTTCTTTGCAAAAGCTCTTAATTCACCAAAGGATGCCCAATATATGCAGCCCTCACCAAATGTATCCCTGGGAATGCACAGCATAGTTTGTTGAACCCAATCTAAACAACTGGAAACCCTGCTTTTGAGTACATCTGACACCGATCCCTTCCGAAGGGCCCATTTGGAAGTGAGTCTGCCTCCTTTCTATATGCCTATCCTCTATTTCGTGGCCCCTCCTTTCCTGATGCCATGTCGTGGAGTCAAGAATCATGCCAGCTCCATCTGACTCTAAGACCTTCTCTCCCAGCCACACCTGACACCTGTGCATCTTGGCCATTCTCAGAGCCTGTCTGAGCACCTGGGGAGAGTGGCCTTGAGAAGAGCAGTGCTTCTATCAGCTCAGCATCTTGCACCTTGCATCCCCGAGCTCCCTCTGACTCCTCCCTCCATCTTCTGCCTTAAGATCCAGATTGGTGTAACCTGTGAGTGTGCACCAAGAACAACTGCCACCGTCATTTTCAGCACACTGTAAACAGGCAGTCTAGTTAGTAACACAGAGCATCCCACCATAGAATGGAGAGTGTGGTGAGGTGACTTGTATGTGTGTGCCATGTTATATAAGTGAACACCCACTTGTGCTATGGGAATGTCTCTTCTCATCCCCCCCTCCCTGCAGTTCTCCACACGTTCCAGCTCTGGTCTGGAAGATGCCTCAGCACTGTTTTCCCCTGTGGAGCAAAGCTCAGGGAACCAAGGTTCAAGTTAGATGCCAGGAAGTACTTCCTGACAGTTAGGACCCCAAGGGTGTGGAATGGGCTTCCACAGGAGGTGGTTGAAATCCCATCAGTGAGGGTGTTTAAGGATAAGCTGGACATGCACATGGTAGGCATATCATGAGTAGCCGGCTGGAGCCAGGGTCAGACTAAATGGCCCGGGAGGTCCCTTCTGACTCGCTCTGTTTCTATGTTTCTATATTTGAGTCAAGAAGAGAAATGAAGTCCAGCAGTGGCATCCATTTTACTGGCAGAAGGAACTCACTGATTGGAGGTATAAGTTTGCCAAACAAGTGCTTACTACCAATGGACCAATGATAGCTGCTGGGCATTTGCCCACGCTGTTGTTGTTGCTGTTATTTGTGATGACTGATGGAGGATGAAAGGGAAGGCACCACCAATGTTGGAACGAAAGGGAAGGAAACCTCAAAGGTGGACAGAAGGCAATTTTTACCAAACACACTTCAAATATTAAAGCCCTTTGAAAAGGAACCAAAGTTGACTGCCACGCAGCTAAAGCGAAAACATTTTGAGATGGTGTGGAACACAGTTCTGGTTGCCCTTGGAAGGAAATTAGTAATTCATTGTAGAACAGGTTGCCTTCTGTTCAGCTCTGAGGTCTCCTTTTCTTCCTTCTTTGGTTATTGCCTTTAATCTCCTGTGGTTTGTTAATAATATGACACAATGTTGGCAATGCATCATGTTAGAATACCATTCTGTTGCAATCCTTGGGTTTTCTTCTTACACTGGGTGCAAATATCAAACTCTGGCCACTGTCTTCTGGATGAAAAGTGTCAATATATGATCATTATCTATGAACACACTTTTTAAGGTGCTCTAAACCTAGAGAGGGAAAATGTTTTACGCCTTGCTGTATGGGATGTATTATGCCTTTCACTTGTGCTACCTAGTCTAGGAATGCAAAGGGACAGCAAGCAATGTTTCCTGAGCGATTCACACGTGAGCTTATGAATTTCACAATTCCCTTCACTACTAACGTCAGACTAGGTGACTTACATAATGAGCCCTGTCAAATTACAATGGAACATGTTTTATTCAGCAGGATGACCTAGAAATTCTTCTATTATTTCTAAGACCTAATACAGAGTTGGGAAAAAATCTTTTCAGCATTTTGGAAAAGGGGCCAAAACAAAACAAAAAATCCATTATTAAAGAGATGCCGGGATACAGAAAGTACAAGATCAGTTTCTTTTTATTCCTTTTATTATCTTTTTCTATAGATTCCCCCCTCTTACAACAGTCCCTGTATCCTGATTAAATCATTATCACTAGCATGGTGTTGGAATAACTTCCAAAGCCATAAGAATTAAAATGTGAAGCACACATATTTCTTATACCAGAAATGATTCATTTTAGAGTATGCAGGAGAAAGAGCTCTTAGGGTCAGATCAATAGCTCAGTGAGAACAAAAATTTCAAGCTCAGGCCCAGCATCCTTAGGAAGGGCTGGAAAATACCCCAATCTCTGAAATAGATTGTGTGCCCTGCTTTGGCTGAAGCAGGCTCTAGATTATGAGGTGATCCAAAAAGCAGGGTCAAAAAGAGAAGGAAATGATCAAGTACCAAGGTCCCAAACCAGCAATGGAACAGGCCAGCAGAAACAGTCAAAGTACAAGCAAAGCACAGTGAAGGAGTCAGATCCATTACATGGTCCAGGAACAGCATCAAAGAGGTGTCTAAGAGTCAATAGCTCACATGTAGCATCAAACATCAAGGCAAGCCTGGGAAATAGAGCAGAAGGAACTGAAGCAGAAGCACTAGCTTGGCAGACGTGGATGGATTATATCACCAGACACCTGCTCCCCTCCAGTGAAGCTCAGTACATTTGAGCTCTCAGGCCAGACCCATGAGGAACTGGTTTCCTTGGAGGTGTCCTCCTGTATAAGCACCCACTCCTTCTTAGACAAGTCCTATCTGTGTGCAGCTTGAGATGATCCTGCTCCTAGGGGGTGGCTCAGCAGAGTCCGCAACCCCTGCTGAGAAGGGCCTGCAGACTCCTTCTAGTCTTTCAGCTTGGATGGTACAGCCATTTCTGGAAGGTCCAATTCCTCCTCAGGAAAGAAGTCCTCCAGCAGGGGCATGACATTTCAGAGAGACTCAATCAGTCAGCCTAGTCCAGGGATGAGGGACTCTTGTTCAGCCTGAGAGCCAAACTTTGTATGGCCAACAACAAATGTTATGGGGCCAAATATGCCCATTTATTTTAGTTTAAAGTTCCTGCCTTAGGAGTGGCATATCAGCCTTTATGGGAAACCTCACAAAAGTTGGGAGGCCACCAAATGTTTGTAAGAAATAAGGGTTGGGTTTAGCCACCTGGGGAATCCCAGGAGACCATTTTGGAAGCTCCTGGGGTAGATAACACTGAACTGAAGACCATTTCAGAATATGTATTACTTCTGGCAAGCTCTGAGTGTCTACCTTGGTTCAGATCACTTATTTTATATGTTTTTCAGTTTTGTGTTTACTTCATTAACTTTTGTTGCTACTTCACTAATCATGAGCACTTCATTCCTTGACAACACCGATTTCAAGGAACTTAGTGGCACCCAGCGAATATCTTCTACTCATTTGGATTTGAAACATTTAACACTTCTTTCAGGTACTCAACTTTCTGTGCACTTTGGGACTGGGAACAGAGTAATGCCTATATAGCCACAGTGAAAACAATAGAGAAAACACTCTCCAAAGTTAATTTAAATGGAATGAGTTTCTACAATCTCAGAAAAGAGTCCATGTCAGGGTAAACCCATTTTCAGAGACTAGTACCCATTTTGGAAGCTAGTCCTTTCCAAGAACCACAATGAAATTATCTTCATTTTCCTTGAGAGGAAAAAAAAAATCCTCTGCTTTTTCTTTTCATGTGGGAATTTAACAAGGTGCCTTGATTTGCCCTTGACTTGCATTTACCCACATTTTTGCCCACTCCCCCTACAAAAATGCATATAAAATGAACATTTACATTTGAAATACCTGCAAAAAGTATAGGTTAAAATGGACATGAAATTCTTGTTACAATAAAAATTATGCAAAAAATTTATATTTTAAGGGAAAAGAATTCTATGCCTAATTTCACTTTCTTCCCTTGAAAAGTTTGGCAAGGGCAACACATGGTGCCACTCCCACCCCATTCTGCAGCTGCAGGGTATGCTGCAAAGACGTGTAATGCCATCGACCACAATCCTATATGCAACAATTTGGGAATACATCCCCTTCAGTTCTGTAATTTGAGCAACTCCTCTCCCATGCCCTGTCTCGCATTGTTCAGGAGAGGGCTGGCCCTCTTGATGGTTTGGGGATTATGGTGTTTTCAAGGTGAAGAAAGCAGCAGGAAATGTCTCTTGCATTACTTTCTTTAAGGAAACAGTCCTATTAATAGAAGTAGCATTTCATGATCTGGTGAAGAAGTAGTTCCCCTTTACTCAGCACTGCGTAGGCCTCCTCTGGATACTCAGTCCAGTTCTGGGCAACACAGTTCAAGAAAGACACAGGCAAGATGGAAAGGGTTCAGAGGAAGGCAACACTTGAAAAATAGATGCAGGGCGGAATGGATTTATAAACACAGCTATGCAAAACTGACATGGATCAGAGCTATACTGATACAACAGTTCCCATCCATCTCCGTTCCCCATCAAAACAGCAATGTTAGGGCTAGAGAAGAGCAGCCACTGAGCCCTGCAGGGTGTACAGGAGGCCCTGACAAAGGCTCTTTCCAAACCAGGAATGGGACTCTGAATGGCAGGATAGGCAGTTGCTCCTATTGCTGGGAGCGATGCTTTGATGGGGCCTTTCTGGTGCCATTGCCAATGCCGCCAATGCCTTTTCCTGCTGTTCATCTAGTACGGGTCTCTTGGGCGGGGTAAAGGGGACATGATGGTGGCCAGTGAAGCAAGCAAGGCTGTGTGAGCAGGATGCATGAGCATTCACATGGGAATGTGCCCTTTGTGGAAATGATTGTGTCTTTGCTGCATTTCATGCCCGTTTTGTGCCCTGGCTATGATGGGCCAGTCGAAGCATTCCTCCTGATCCAGCTAAAGATGAATGCCCAGTGGATGCAAGGATCCAATGCTAGAATCTGTGGGCAGAAGCGGTCCAGGATGGGAGAATGCCAGAGGCATTTCCATGCTGTCTTCCTTCACTTTTCCTAGAGAGGATTCCAATCCCATCTAACTGCTGTGTGCTCTTGGGGCCAGGGGCTGCGAGGGGCCTTGGCCTCTCTTCTCCCCTCTCAGTCTCAACCACCCTTTCCCCTTTTCATCCTCTTTCCATGGTTGGAGATCTGACCTTGGCTGAAGAGCTACTGGGGAGCTTTCTGTGACAGTTTGGGGTGAGGATCTGGGGTGCACAGCAGAGAAGGGCTGTCTCTAGCCTTGAAGGAAGGATCTTTGAGGTCAAGCCACACCTCAAAGCCATGCCCAGCATCCTAGAGCAATTCAGCATCCCAGAGCAATTCAGATGCTGCCTAGGAGCCATATGTTTACTGTGCTAGTTATGCTATAAACACCACCATAACAAATTGTGCAATTTATGGATACTTCAAATGGCACCTGCAAATGGCCTATCTTATTGATCTTAAAGGGTTGCTGGAGATGTATGGGAGAAGCTATTCCCACATATCCCGACCAAGTTAGTATGAATCCCTACCAGAAGGCATGCCAGTGCAACAATTCTTTGCTATTCTCCTGCCATTCAGGTGTTGTTATCTTACCATCTTGTTTTCTTAATGTGCACAATTCTGATGTCTGGGTGAATGACATTGGCACATGCTTATTAACCAAGCGAGCACCCAGCTTCTTTAGAAATACGCCGCCGCCTGCTCTTCTTTCTGCCCATGCGTGCAAATGAACTGTAACGAAACTGGCTAGGTGCATAATGCACAGGATCAGTTTTACAGCCAGATGGTGCACTTTGTATGCCGTGTACAGGAGCAGGCACTTTGGGTGGTTCATTATTACAGCAACCAACATGAATTATGCACAGCTATTTTCACTGTAGCACTAGTTGCTACTCTGGAGAAATATTGAAGGGATTCTGAGTAAACAAAAAGACATTGGATAAAGCTGAGATATTCTTGAAGGGGTAGGTTTCCTCACTGCAGGTAAGAAAATGTGTTAATATTTTAGAAAGAGTGGGATGGATGAGCCACCTTGATGGGAGCAAAGAAAGGTATGTGGGGCCACATGGATGCCAGTTGTATTGTGATTCGACAGCAGTGGTGTAGTGGCGACATCAGAAGTGATAGTCACAGTTGCTTTGAAATGTTGCTGCAGTGTATGCTAATTGGTCATAACTCAACAGAGTGTGAATTTTGCCCCAAAAAATTCTGCCAAGAACTGTAATGTTACTCCCATACACACACACACATGCAAAATCAGCAGAACAATCTTTCACTATGCCGAGTTGTGGTACCACATGGAAATCCTGAGGTTGGCTGCACGGGGCCAGGTTCAGGTCAGCCCTGACATGGCCCAGAAGCAAAAAGCTGATGTGCTTTCTGCTGGAACCCCTCTGAGGACGATGTACTAATTGGAAGGCTGTATGGATAGCAAGGAGATAAGGGTGCCCATTTTTCATGTACGGCCTTCTAATGGCCATTCCGATAGTGTTGCCTTGGCCAATGCTTGTGCTGGCAAAACCCAGTGGCTATGAGCTGCTTAGGCTTCATAAGAAAAAAACGATAGGGCTTCTTTAGCTCCACTTCACTTGCTTGCCAAGGGCTCCTTCTAATGTTAACTTCGATGTGTGCAAGCCAATACAGTGCCCAGCCTCCACCTGCCCATTGGAGATCACCTTGTTTCCTTGCAAAAAACCAGTTGTCTTTCCCCTCCTTTGCAAGCTTCAGCACTTACTGTTCTGTAAGGAGGCTACTGAGGGTGGGGTGGGCTTTGCTCTTTAATTTGCAATATTTTATCCCATTCTGTTCTATTCTTACAGTTTCTCCAGCTATTTGACCTCTCTGGAAAGCTTCTAGAGAAGGCCCTGCTCCCTTGGGGCTTTCCAGGGGTCCTACTCCGAGGCCTGAAAGCTGACTGAGTTATTTCAGTTTTGTTATTATCAAAAGTCCTTGTAACAACAGCAACAAGAAGTTTTCCTCACTCAGTTATGAAGCTGCAAGGACAGAACAGGATAAAAGCTGCAGAATGTAGACAGTGCCTGCTATCACCACCTCCTTCTTTAAAGCACCAAAGCCTGAACCCTGCGAAATTTATCCAAATCCACAATTCTAACCCTTTCCTGCAATTACATTTTTACGCTTCCCCCAATCAATCATGCAAAACAAATAAATTTTAAAAACTAGCACACTGCGAATGGAACCATCATGGCATTCATTGTCGTAAGGATAAGCTTGAAGCTGGGAACCTGTTGCCTTCAGGACATTGTTGTGTCAACTCCCATTCGTCCCACTCAACATTGGCAGGGGTCAGGGATGATGGAAGGTGTACTCCTGGAGTGGCCCATTTTCTCCACCCATGGGCTACTGCCGCATGAGCCAGAACATTCTCTTAACATTGTGGGAAAGATCTGTGATACAAAAGCTACCATAGTGCAAAGACAAGAATAAAGAGGGAGGGTAATCACAGAATACTTTTTACTGTAGCGTTTCGATCCCTGTTGTGTCTCAGAAGAAGCTATGCATGATTGAAAGGTGACTTGGGAGCTGCAGTGAATTATTAAAGTATAAAAATGGAAAGATGTGGGAAGGATGCTTATTTTATTAACAAAATAAACGGTTCTTGACAAATATTGTCAGGTATGGAGGCTTCTCACTTGATATCCAATTCTTCCCTAACAACTATGACACATCCAACACTTGTTTAAAAGCCAACATCACTCAATATCAATGCCTTTATCTTGTGTTACTTGCCTATGTGTGTTGAGAGAAATTGCTAAGGATTTCACCTACAATTGCCAGTGATTCAGCTTTAGCGCTGTAGGCGAAGGCTCCAATCTACAAACCTTATCTACTCTTAATGAGCCTGTCTAATGTATGGCGGTATTTTGGGGTTGTTCCTGCTCCATAATTAATATGTGCTGGATATATGTTAACATATGCTAAGATGTGCTTACGAGTATCTATGTGTCGAATGGAGTTATGATCTCCCTGAAGACACAGGTCCACAGCTTGGGTATACTTCTAGATTCTTACCTGAGCCTAGACATCCAGATTTCTGCAGTGGCCACAGGTGCATTCACACAATTAAAACTGGTCTGCCAGCTGGCTTGCTCCTGGGGAGGTCTGATTTGGCCATGGTGAAACATACCTTAGTTACATCCCGTCTGGATTACTATAGCATGTTCTACTTGGGGCTGCTTCTGAAGAGTGGTCAGGAACTCCAGCTGGTTCATGCAGCTGTTCCTGGGCTGTTGACTCAGGCTGGCTACAAAGGGTGTGCGACTCCTTTGCTGGAACAGCTTCATTTCTTCCAATCTGTTTCCAAGCTGGTTATCGAAACATAGAAAACAGAACGAGTCAGAAGGGGTCTCCTGGACCGTCTAGTCTGACCTCCGGCCATCTAGTTATGACTCATGGGGCCTCACAGAGTTCAAGTCCTGGCTCTCTGGAAGACCATATAGCCTTTGTGAGCTTGTCCATATCTAAGATCATCAGAAGGGTATTTTCCCCATAACATTGCATCATGGTTTTGTAATTGCTTTACTTTTATTTTATTTATTTATTTATTTATTTATTTATTATTTATTTAGGAGACTTCTATGCCGTCCCATTCACCGAAGCCTTGGGGCAGCTCACATCCATAAATAAATTTCCATAGAATAATATAAATTAACAGTATAAATTAAGTCGCCCTGGCCAAAGAATAAAATGAATAAATACTATTAACAATTAAAATGACATTTGAATGAAAAGGTCGTTATTTGTTTTTCAGTGCCAGGCGGACCTCATATAAGATGGTAAAACAGTGAGGGCAACATCTTAAGGCTAGGTAAATGCAGTCTGGCCAGCCATGGGAAACTTCAGAGTCCCAGCTCTGAACATGCAAACGTGTTTGCGGTTCATGTGAGTTGTCCCCTGTTGACTTCAGCTCAAAGGTCTGAAGATCCAACCTCAGAGTGAGTGTTGGAAGGGGTGGGGTGTTTGAGGGAATGAACAGGAGTGAGGCTCTTCATAGAAAGTATCCTAGTGGGTCTCAGCCTCTCCTACTCAGTAGAAGAATTGTTTCTTCATAGAAGGAAAAGTGATTTCTGCCAACTGCTCTTCAGTAGAGATGCAAGGGTTTCAAGATAATTTCATATATTGACAACTTGCAAAGAGCATCTTGTTGCAAAGATTATACAATAAAGATTGCAAGGCAGATAACATGTATTAATCTTTTAATGGTTCATGTTGCTGCTTGCTATTACAGGATGAGGGCCCTAGTTTACAAAGATGACCTAGCACGGAGATAGGTATGTGGCTTTCTATGTTAAGCATGTACTTGCTGAACTTGCACTTCCAAAGGTAAGGCTGTTCGGAATAAGCACTGCTATAGTATTTCCATTTAAACAGAAACAAGAGTTATGCAATTAGATAGGTGGTCCCTTCTATAGAGTCAGTCAGTGTTCTGTTTATTAGAGATAGAACTGGTTTTTCATTATGTGTACATCTTTCTGGTGTTTACCTTTGTTACTAATATTGAAAGATATTAATATTTCCTAATTCTACCTAGGTGGTGCCATTTTGTCCTCCATGATATTCCGTCTCATGGTTAGGTTAATTTATGGTGAAATCCTGGATTTTAGCAATGAGATGGGCAAAGAAAGGTGCAGGTTTATATTAGTGACCCATTTGATCCTATTCATTACCGCCTGGAAATAAGTCTCACACTGAGTTCAATGAGACTTATTCATCGGTAAGTATATATTCTACTGCAGGCTAAATGTGACAATGGGATCGATATAGTGTATTTATTCATTACAGTTAGGATAGATGGGGCCTGCCCTGCAGCCTCATACTACAATCTTGTTTGCTATTGCTTTCACCTAAATATTCACTAATTTTTTAAAAGTGATTTCTTGTCTCAAATATCCTTCTCTGTTGAATCCATTAATGATGCCGATTATTGTACAGACAACTAATCTTCATAATTAAGGACTCAAGCAAAATAATCCAAAAGCTCTTCTAATTGGGTTGATGCATGGGCTAGCAGAATAATTGATTGACACCACGATCGCTTAAGCACACAGAGAGCTAACAGAATCAGAGTAATGAAAACATATGGTAATTACAACTGTGGAAAAACAAGTTAAAATCTATAATGGAGCTGAAGGGTAAATAACCAAAACTGTGTCCCAGTAATGATTAGAGCTGAAAAAGAAAATAACTTCTGAAGAGTATGTTTCTTGAGTTCGTACAGTGTTTAAACAAATACTCTCTCTTCTATATTATGAACAATGCAGAATTATGAGCCTAGGAAACTCTATTGATTCTTACAGAAACACACACAATATCCTTTAGTAATATTCTGGCATCAAATCCAGTGGTATCCACCTGCCAGCAGGATCAACAAGACTCTTCAGCTGGACTTCCCCTCTTCCTTGCAGTTCTGTGCAGCCTCAGATCTCCTCCAGAGGGTTGAGCGAAGCTCTGGAGAAGGTTTGATGCTGGGTGCAAGGACAAAGAGAGGACAAGGAAGTCCCATTGTGTGAACAGAAGTCAGCTTACATGCCATTTATTCATGCCTTCTGCATTATCCAGTCTTCCTATCCACTGGCTGACTCGCTGTGTTTGCCATGGAATATAAACATCACTGTAATTGTTCAAGGGAAAGCAGCCAGCAATGAAAAGTTGATAAACAGAGCAGTTTCAGTAAACAAAAACAAAATGTTACAAAGGACATGGGGACAAAAGGTGCATTGACAAAGAGATATGTGCATGGAATTGTGTACATGAATACCCTTCCAATCTCATCAGTCTTTCCTTTATCCAAAACATGAGAGAGAGAGAGAGAGCTGAAGGTAATTAGATAATTCATTTGAAAGGGCTTTTCTTAATTTTGTGCCCTGCCTTTCCATGACATGGTTCTCCAAGTGGTCTGAAGGCTCAGCTCTATTGCTAACTACCTGGAACAAGGCCCAGAAATGTATAGGAAGGTAGGATGGAAGGGTAAGAGTGTGGGTGCATCTCCAGTGCACCGTGAGAATGATGTCCTAGATGTAAAACGCACTTTAAGACAATGATTTGCTACCAGATTTAGCCATTTTTATTCATTTTAATGGGGCTACTGTAAGTATCACTCTCTGAAGCAACCCTTTGTAATCTATGATAAATAGTTACTTCTTCTGGCCCAGGATATGAAGCTAACTTCAGCAAAGAGGGTCAGAGTCGGGTGCAAGCACACTCAGGCACTTGCTGAGGGGTCCACTGAGTCCATGGAGCTTCTGCTCTCCTTCCATACTCCATCTTGCTCCTTCAACCTGTGCCTTACCCTGGCCCAGACAAGGGTGGTGGTGGGAAATAGGAGCAGCAGATGTGCCTACCTACTCGCTCACTGTCTCTCTGTCTGTCCAATAAGCAAGTGGTACCAATGATTAGAAAGAAGGTGAGGAGAAACAGCAGCTGGTGAGAAGGTCGATCCACTGATGGAGCAGACCCATTGACAGTGTCTTGTTCAAGGGCCCTCAGAAACCTCCATGTATCACTGCACGTCTATTTGACTTGGAATTTTGGTCCCTACAGGGATGATGCATGACAAAATCCTACAACATGGAGTGTTTATAATCATGCCCTTTCCCAGAACATTCCATTCTCTTTCCCTTCCTCTAATTTTTAGGCTTCCTCCCTCCAATAGTCAGTTTTCATATTGTGCCCACTGAGCATTCTCAGTCTTCTCCAAGGTACTCTGGAATCCCTCCCGTACCCCAGATGCAGACATTTTGCTCTCCCACCAATTATTTCTATAATTTGGGGGTTCCCTTGAGGTTCCCTTCTCCTGAGCCTGCTGGCACTCCCTTTGGGTGGGTGTGACATGAGGCCATCTTGACTGCACGCAGTTCTAATTACACTTGCAGAATTAGTTTACTTTTATCAGGGTCAAATGTGTATGAAGCCAGTCTGAATCAAGAAGTAATTTACATGCATGTATGAACTGAAATAACATGTTGACTCAGATAAAAGCCAAGCAATTTTCTGGTCTAATTCTCCTTTCCAGACTTTAATTTGCTGCTTTCCGTGTTTATTCTTAAGTATAATTCACCCACAATGACTGAGTACACATGCAATCACTAAGGAGCAATCCCATGGCCAGCCATGGGAAGAGGCAGAGTCTGCATGGTGACCTCAGAAAAGCCTCTCAAGGCCACAGCAGGGGATTTACCTGCAGTGGGCCCCTCCTTTTCCATCTCAGTTGTCCTAACTCTTCCTGCACTGGTTGAGAACCCAGACATGAAGGAAAGGTGGGGAGGCGCAAGGCATGGCCAATTTCCACCAATCCAGGGGGTTCCTGAGCCCCTCTTTTCTGTGAGGACGGGGACAATATTTAGATGGCCAAAATGGGCTATCTGGAAGTTTTTGAGAGCAAAGGGTGTACAAAGACAATCTTTGCCTCTGCCTTCATCTCATGTTCAGTTAGATCTCTGTATCATTACAGGTTTGGAAGGCTACCAGCAGCTGAATAATACTGTGTCATAAAAAAGCTAAGTTCTCCCCACTTACTGCCATCCACGCCACGAGAGAGCAGCAGCTTTCCATTCCACCAAATAGGAGGCAAATTCTATAGGGCTAAGGACTACTTTTTATTTATTTTATTATTTATTTGTTATTAAAACATTTCTATGCCGCCCCATTCACTGAAGCCTCGGGGCGGCTCACAACATAAAATATAATACATAAAACAAATTAACAATATAACAAATTCCCACTTTCTCCCTAGGCCCTGTTGCCCTTCTTCTCTCTAAGCTTCTCCCTGATTATGTTTACTTGTGTGTGTCTCTTCCTGTTAAGACGAATGTGGTGAGACATGGCTGCATATAAAGAAAGTGAATGAAATATGTTAATCATGCCTTTTATCTTGGTTGTCGGCTGCAAGTAGATTCTACAGGTATCACAGCAATTGACTGTGCAATTGGCGACATGATTAATCACGCTTCTCAGGGTGGATATATGACAATATGGAAGCCGTCTTGAGATAATGGCACTTTGATTGGAAACAGGAATCAGTAAACATTCCATAGCTGCGCTCGGTGCAAAATGTGTTTGTAATCTTGAATATTTCATACGGCAACAATTTTTATTAATTTTGTTTTGTGGAAAGAAACAAGCAAAGGACATTTTGTAAATGTGTATGTTAGCAAATAACATAATTGGCTTTTGGCAGCTTTGTGTATGGTTTTTCAAGGTGCATAAGGCTGAAGCTTAAAATCCTATGTTTTCCTGAGAGTAATAGCTATTGAATTCAGTTGGGCTTACAGCTAAGTAGCATACAGGATAATTCTGGGAATATATTTTCATCTTTCATGACTTCTTTCCTGATATCAGTATCAATTTCTCCCAGTGGTCAATGGTATCCAACACTGAACTCTGCTCCACCATCTTCCAAATCATCCCCCTTATTTCAGAGGACCTCTTTGCATCTTCCAATAATCCACAAATACAATTAGTTATGATTATCAGGATTGTACTGAAACGTTAGCTTTACAGAAGGCAGTGGAGCATCTTTATAGAAAATATGAGAATTTAAAAGTACCCAGGTCTATATTATCCAAGCTCTGGTTTGTAAAACTCCATGACCATGTAGTTAGGAACAATACATTGTCCATCTATTGTTCCATGTCTGAGCCTAGACCAAGAAAAAGATGAGTCCACAAACTAGATCCACCACCAATGTTTCTTTGCTTCTTCTATCCTGCATTCAAATTCACAAATATAATGTCTGATTGATATATTTGATGAATCTTAGTACTGAAAATAACTCACCTATTGAAAGTCTTTATGACTGACTTAAACACAAACACAACTTTGTTCTCTGAATCCAGATGAAAATTTGCCACCTCCTGCCCATAATAAACAAAAGGGGTTACATGGACCAAGCTGAGTTAGAGTAACTGTATAAGTTCATATATGAAAACTCTTTGTCTTATAAAAGAGACCTTGGAAGGATGATTGCACCTATAAATCATAATACTTAGGTGGCATCATGCTAGAGTGTGGATATCAAAGCAATGACCTCAGCTTTGTAGATTCTGAAGATTATTTTTCCCCATTGATGTCATACATGCCCTAACATACTGCTCCACAGATGACATAGCAATTCTTCCAAATGACCTGAATCTGAGGAGCCTTTAAGGTATGTTCACCAGTAGCACTTGGAGTTAAAATGCCAGGTGGTCAGCAAGCTAAAAGTAGAAATCAGACCAGTCATGCCCCATTAAATATTCTTCAATCAAGTTCTTCTTGGCTGAACCTTTAAGAGAAAGAAACAGTTCCTTAGGCTGCTAAGACTTCCCCAGTATGCCAAGTGCTCTGCTCACAGAGGCATTCTACATGGACCTGATATTTTATTTCACTGCAAGCTTGCCCCAATATTTAGAATAATTTTGCACTTCCTATAAGAATGAGCCCTTTATTTCACCCAAGCCATGACAGCATTAGAGGTCCCACTTTACTGAGTAAAGAACAAACATACATGCATTGCAGTCTTAAACAAAGCCTGCTGTTCTGTTCGTATGTATTATCAGTTAATTCCATTTGATAGAGTCTTGGTTGGCCATCTGGCAATTCACTGCTTTATATGAGCACCATCCAAAAGTTCACTAGCCAGAAAAGAAGGAGGGTAGTTACTGCCCCTTCACCATCTGTCTGTTCTTACTGCCCCTCTCAATCCACACATGGGGGAGGGCGAAAAGGCCTGAAATGGGGACCACCTGTACATACATAGACACCCTGGATGATCAGGATTCTAAATATATACAGGGAGATGGTGCCCATTCAAGACCTTCTTCCCCCAACACATGGCTGGCATGAAGGGGTACCACCAGGGATGGAATGGAGGGGCAGCATCAGAGCCAGAGAACTCAGCTACACAGCTACAGCTCCCAGTAAATCAGCACCTCCCCTCTAAGGTACCTAAGCTATGCTCAATACACAGCACAGTGCAGTTATGGGACATGGGACAGTTACCATTGCTTTGCTGGTGGGCCTAAAGGTGTATGCATAGAGACCTAAAATGTTCAGTAGATGCCGCTGGAGCAGGACTGCTGAACCTTTTTTGGGGAAGGACGGTTCTGGGTGAAATCCTTCCAGGGCACAGGGCTTGGAGGCCAGGACTTGCCCCTGCAAGAAAGCCAAGGGGTCTCCACAGATCAGATGAGGGCTGCAGTCCAGAGGTTCCACACCCGTGCTCTAGAACCTCACAAGCTGGGTAGAGAAAACCAGCCACTGCCATTTATTTCATCATGTAGTATATGGGGCTCTGTTGCTTCTGAGTGTGGAAAGTTACTCAGATGAAGACTCCTTGCCTCAGCTTAGTTCTTCTTCCAACTGGCTTGAAAAACAGGATTACAGTCAGTGGGGTAGGAACATTGGGAAGGTGATAGTTTGGTTTGTATTGAAATGCTAAACCTTTTTTTTCATAAACAGTATTTATACAAATTTAGTGAAGATCTGACTAGCACAGGATATGAACCATGCTAATTAAATGGAACATCCATTAATAATAATAATAATAATAATAATAATAATAACAATAATTTAATATATAATAATTAATTTCGTTTCTAGACCACCCATAGCCAAAGCTCTCTAGGTGCTTTACAACAATGTATAAAACAATAAAATACAATAGATAAAAAATTAAGGGAACATGAAAGAACATCAAAAACATTAAAGAACACCTCGCCAAAATTTAGAGAAAGGCTCCTAACTGATTGTATCAGGCTCCTGAGTGACCAAGGAGGTCATTAAAGACCTCCACAAAGAGAACTGTCTTAACCTGGTGCCAAAAAGTTGGCAAATTTGGTGTCAGGTGGGCTGCAGCAGGGAGGTTGTTCCAAAGATGGGAGGCCACCATTGAAAATTCCCTCCCCTATTTGCCACCCTCCGAGGCTCTTGAGAGGTTGGCACCTGGAGGAAGCCCCCAGCGGCTGAGCATAATGCCCAGGTAGATTCGGGCCGGGAGAGGTTCTCTGGCAGAGTGTAGCTCTTGGAACAAATAAAGGGGAAGCCATTTGTGTCCTCGTAGTATTTGAGCTTGCCCAGAGGCGAGAAGTGAGGCTGCCACTGGAAGCCATTTCAAGCAAGTATTTGCGATTCTGAGCCAAACACTGAAGGTCAGGAGGTTAGTCCTGTGCAGGATAAATGTTACAGGCTGCTGAGCTACCCTTTCAAAATAGCACTTGGCACCACACAAAGTATCATTAGGTACTACTATGAAGCATTACTATTTAAAATCTGCTTATGCTGCCCATTCAACCCAGTAATATCCCTCCATATTCTCTCTGCAGCCCACAAAAGCTTGTTTAGAACATACGCCATACACTCAGTCGATCATGATTTGGTTGTGCTATATATACCCACCTGCAATACCTTATCTTTCTGCATAAGTCACTCTTTCCAGATTCATAATTAGGTTAATTGCTCTTCTCTCGTTCCTTTCAATTTACCGTGCACTTTGTAATAGTAAAGTAAGCAGAAATGAATGCCATATTCCTGATGTGCAATTTTATACAAGGGCAGCTTTAAGAGAGATGATAGCTTTCCCCAGTCCCTAATACAAGGACAGTTTTTAAAACTATCACAGGAGAAGCATTGCACATGCAAAAATAAACACGCACTGTTCAACATAGGCAAAGTTTTGCACTCCAAATATATTTATCTTACTTTTCTTGGCAAGGGCTGTTTTCTTTATGCTTGCTACCAAAGTGAGGCAATTAAAATTAATGGTGATATAGTTTAATGGGACAAAAGGATCTCTAGTCCCTGTGGATAAATGATTTCTCAATGCAATTTATTTTTCCTCCTGTTTCTTGTTAAAATATGTAAATAAGCAGAGGACACCCTGCAGTCATTTTCATTAGCTTTTTTGGTGTCACTGGAAATATGTTAGCATTGTTGATATGAGTGACCTACATGCAGTATAGACATAAGCGGTTGGTAATTGTGCATTGGAATCTTGGGTGATTGCTGTAACATTGGGTCAGTCCTTCAGCAAATAACTATTGTTTATTCTTCCACTCATTAGAAACATATTGTGTATTTATTTTTATTTATTTTTTCGATTTATATCCTGCCTTTTTCCTACAAAGGGCTCAAGGCAGCTTACAATATTCTCCTCCTCCATCTTATCCCAACAACAACAACCCTGTGAGGTAGGTTGGGCTGAGAGCCTGTGACTGGCCCAAAGTCACCCGGTTGGCTCCATGGCTGAGCGGGGACTAGAACCCAGATCATGAGTCCCAGTCCCATGCTCTTAACCAGTACACCACACTGGCTCTCAAATATTAAAGTTCCAGTGACACCAAAAAAGCTAATATTAAACAAATATTAAAGTTTGAGAGAGGGACCTCTTTATTTTGTTTCCTGTAGACTTTCATGAACACTGAACATGAAACCATTTGCCCTTTGCATATCTCTGCCCCAGGTTCTGCTCCTAGCAGAACATACTAGAAGTGTGATAAAATTTGGAGAATTGGCTGTCCGTGTCTGTGCGTCTGTGCATGTGTGTGCCATACACACCATTCCCTTCCTTCAGTACAGTGAGGGGCTGAAAAAGTTTGCCTACACTTTTACTCAACCCCCTTTTTGTTGGGGGTAAGAATTGGGCGTAATGCTGGAAACCCACCCCCCAATATTTGCATTAAGGGATAGACTCTGAGGCCTTTCATGTAGCAGGGCTTTTAGGTTGAGGTAATAAAAAAGAATTCCTGGAGGGATGTTGTCCATGGGGTCGCGATGGATCAGACGTGACTTCGCGACTAGCAACGATCAAAAGAAAGGGGGGTATATTGCAATTTCAGGCTGTGGCTTGGCTGTTCTTAACAGCCTTGAGATATTTTCTTTGTAGTGTGGAGCATCCTAGCTCAGGAACCTTTCCTCTGAGAATATCGAGGTGAGGATCCAGGATCTCAAAAGTTCACAGCAGTAGGCCTTCTCATTGCAGGTACTACCTGATTGACCACCATTTCCCCTTTTCCTGCTAGTTATTCCTCATTTTCCTGGAGTCACGAAGCAAAGCAAAGCACTTTCAGATAAAGGAAGGAATGAAAAGCAGGCAAGGAAGTCATATGGAAAGAAGTGACACAAAAGCCAGCACTGAGTTGGGTTTGTCTTGAGACTCACTTTAAATACTTTGGACCTTAGCAGGTTTTTGTTTTTCTTTTGGGAGGGAGGGGAATCACAGCATGCCTCTCCCCCACTCAGAATCTAACACAATCCCTGACAAGATATATGGGCAATTAGTGAAGGTCATGTTTCCCTGGGCTAAGGTTGGAATAAGTTCATCAAAAACACAATAATGAGTTCACTCCAGATCAAGTCCAGATTCATTATTTTATGCTTAGATGCCTTTTGAGCTCCAAGTCTTACACTGAAAACAAGCTGAGGGACAGAAAACTCCCATCTTCTCAAGAATCGCCTGTCCTCTTTCAGCTACCCCACCTTCTTCTATCTTGTGAGGCCCTCCTCTTCTTGTTCCGTATTTTGGCAGGGGAAACTAACCCAACCTGGCATCCTCCAGATGCACAAGACTACAACTCCCATCATCCCCAGGCAGACCAAGGAGACTCACGGTTCACTAATTATCCACATATTGCAGACGAAAGTCTGAGGGAATTCATAGAAGCAGCAACAATCGAATCAGGAATTTTGCAGCTTACTGCTCAGTCTCGTAGCTGCTGCTGCTACATTATAATAACTCTTTGTGACATAATGGAGATATTCCTGACTTTAGAAATACAGCACCAAGGAGCAGCCTCAGCAAGAGTCTCTGCTTTCTGGAATGTTGACAATGGCCTCCATTGTATTCTTCCCTCTTCTGTTCATACGTCTGCACCGTGACATCTATTTTAAGGTAGGCAGGTTGCTCCAGATCTGGACTGCACTGCGGCTATCCAGCTCGAGTGCAGGTTTTAAATACAGTTTGTAAGCAGCAACGGATGGTTGTCAGATTTATTTTCTGTTCCACTTGCCTATGACTGCTGTAGGGGCATTTGGTCAGTAGATGGAGCAGCAGGTCACAAACTTGTCATTTTCCCATGTGGCATCTTTCTGATGACAGTTGCTCAAAATGATAATAATAACAAGAAGAATATTCTGTTATGCTCCTTTTTATTCCCGCTCCCCTGCTCATTCATTAGTGCCTGCTTTATGGAACAGACCTGTTTCTACAGAGATATGTACATAAACCTATCAAGCAATTATTCCCAGAAGACTGAATATTCAGTGTTGTTACAATTTAGAAATGTTGAATATTTATCAACAAGAAAGTGATTAATATGAAGGAAAGCATGGGGAGTTATCCATTATAGATCTTTAACATAGTTATTGATCCTCTTTGAAAATCCCCCCTCCCTTTGTCTGCTTTGATGACTTTCAAATTTCAGCATAGGAAAGTCTGCTTTTGTTGGGCAAAATATACCTAGATTAGTACTTTTAAGCATATCAAATTCCTGATAGTTTCATGTGGTCATTCTGTAGAGATGCGCTACTTAGTATACTGTGCTGAATTTTGCTCTAGAAAGAAGCTTGTTCAGCACTGCCTGCTTGATTAAATCTTAAAGTACATGAAAAGGCTCTTATGCTAATCTCTAACATGAAATCAAGAGCTAGCAAGTCAGTCTAGTAATTAAGAACCAAACACATCAATTAGGATCTACTAAAACTCAGCTTCTGTACTGTTTTAATTATGGGTTGCCCATGTGTCTGGTTTCCTTTTGTATTCAAGGAAGCCCGTGTTATCTATAGCGTAGTCTCAAATGAAAGAGCAGGAGTTTGTTTAGGGTAACTCTCACGTGCTCACTTCAATCTTTGATTTGTTTACACATTCAGTGCAATAAGTCCGAAAATGGAATAAGGAGAAGAAAAATCAACATCTTCTTGCAAAATTAGAGCTTCTTTCATCCTTGTAGAGGTTAACCATGGAAAGACTATCAGGGGTTTAACGGAGATTATGTTTACAGTACCATGGAGAAACAGGTATCTCGAGTTGGTGCAAGATGATCAGAACTGCAGTGTCATTGGGACAATCTGAAGCACTTTGCTTTTTTAGGGTACTATCTATAAGATAACTTTTGAGAACACACTCTTGTGCATGCATGAGAATTCTGTTTCTGTTCACAAATCAGGTGAACTTGGCCTGCTCCCAATTGTAGATGTGAAAAAGAAATGTTTGTGAATTCCTGAATTTGTGACCACATTAAAAATGCTATTTTTAAATCTACACTTGGAAATGCACAGGGTTTTTGAATGCGTTTTCAAAATTAATATGCATTTCCAACTTTTGTCAGTGGGAGGAAAGTACACAAATTTGAAAGCACAGAAATGCACACTTTTCCCATTTGAACAACCCCACCTCCCAAAACAAGTCAAAAACAGAAATGGCAGCAAATGGAAACTAGTTCAGAAGTGATTTTTTGAGAATTAAATGAGATCAGAAATAATTAGTTCTCCCATCCCTGCCCCGGACTACTCAGTCATAAGCCTCACTGAAGTTCAGTGTGTAGGATCACAAGCTGAACCTTTCTGATTTGAACAAATTGCTCACCAACTGTGGGAAGGCAGCCTAAAAATGAATAAGGCTTGAGCCAGGCACTGTCTGAATGATAGGCTTGAGTCTTGTTTCCTATGCCACTGATTTTTTTTTTTACCCTTTGAGCCACAGACTTCCCCAACCTGACTGATCTCTGTCCTTCTTTGCTGTTACAGCAGATTCTTGTCAGTACCCCTGTACAGATCTTCAACGAATGTGCAGGAGCGAGGTAAATTGGGGTAAATTAGCTTTCCCCTGCTCTGATCGCCATATGGACAGAGCCCATACACATATGTAGAAGGATATGCAAGCAGGGGCTCTGCTTTTCACGCTACCTGTATACACCTGGGCTTTGAGGCATTTGATCTGAAAATTTGGATGAATACCTGGACAGCCAATATGATGCCTCCCTTCCCATGCCTTTTTAGAATGTCTGTGCAGGCAAATTGTTTGGATGGTGAAGCATTTCATTTTGTACAACTAGCAAAGTGAATCAGCCATGACTTGATCTTTCTTTTTCTTATCTTGCTTGGTGTCTCTGGCAGCCCATTCCTTGCTCCTTATTCTTGCCAATACTGAGACTCATTGTACCTGCTCACTATGTGCAGAATTCTTGAAAATGACTTTGTTGCTCTGTATCACCACACCTGGCCAATGCCTTTGCCATGCCCATTTCTTTTGGAGATCCAGCATCTCAGAGGAACTGCTGGAAGCCAATTTGCCAAAATGCTGATCGCAATCCTGGGGAGGATGACAGAACTCTCCAGGTCAGGCGAAATTCTTCCTCTCCAAGATCCTTCCTCTTTCTTGCTACTCTATCTCACTCTTTAAAATGAAACTTTAGCTAATGACTGTCAGATATTTCTGGTGTGTAATTAGGGTAGCTCAAAAATAGAGCCCATGTTCTGTATGCAGGAAAAAACCTCATGTTAGAATGGGAACTTGTGCAGTGCCAAACAAGAGGACAGCAGAGGACAAACTTCCATGCAATCTACTTACCTGCATAGATACATTTTCACAAAAAATTTGAAAGAGGAATACAATAGTTCTCCCCATAGTGAGGAACACTGTTACCAGATGACCTACACAGTCTCTTGTCCAGGTGTCCACAATGGATGGGCGATTCTAAGACCTCTATTCTCCTTTCTTAGCATCTGTTATCTCTAACTGGACCTGCACTCAGCAGTCCTTCAAATAAAGGATGCCTTCAAGGAGAGTGCTGTCCCCTGACAATACTTCATATAATGGACTCTCATGTGGGAAGTAGTTCCCAGGAGTACCCTCCCGGTATCTCTAGGTACCCCATGGGAACTCCTGCCAGTGCTGAGCTTGATGGACCCATGGTCTCAATCCAGATTCAACCACTCCTGATGCTTCCAGTTGACATGTTGAAATGTATATAAATGCTTCTTGAAGTCCTGACCATGTAAACCAATGCAGGGTTGAGGGGAGTTTTGTTCCACCAAGGTCCATGACAGTACACCTGTAGCAGGCTACAATGTTGCCTCTCTCAATTGTTATTCATGAAAAATGACCTGCAATGGAATGAAAGCTTTATGCTGTCTTATTAAGTTTTTGATATTTAAAAAAAAAAACATTTGTGGAGCTCTTCTGGAGCACAGATCAATACAGGCTGGTCAATAAAGTTGAAATGAACTGGCCCATTTTGATTTCTCATATTGGATTTTGGTGTCCCTGTGCTTCTGGGCATATTTGCATTTCAAATCATGGCCCCTTATAAAGTCAGAAGTGACCATTTGAATCTCCAGTGCTGAAAGAAATGATTCTGCCCTTTGCCATTAATCATCTTGCCACAAAAAAGGAGACAGAAAAGGGTGTGGATTTGCAGGGAAAAATATGCATGCTAATTTGTATATATTGGTGTGCATTTACCAATACTGACCATCATTAAATAGAAATGCAGTACATCTCACCGTTGTGGGAAAGAAGGAAACCAGGTGGCCTGCATACCAGACAGCTTAGTCAACTGTCCATGTGCTAAGTGTTGATGGGCAACTACAAGGCTCCCTTCTTATTCCTCCAGCACTTTATGTTTAAACTTCCTTGGATGCCAGGAAGCACTTCCTGACAGTCAGGACCCCGAGGATATGGAAGGGGCTTCCACAGGAGGTGGTTGAGGCCCCATCGGCGCGGGTGTTCAAGGATAGGCTAGACATGCACATGGTGGGCATGTCGTGAGCAGAGCTGGCTGGTGCCAGGGGTCAGACTAGATGGCCCGGGAGACCCCTTCTGACTTGCTCTGTTTCTATGTTTCTATGTATTCATTAAAAATGACACATGCAAAATAATCTTCTTTCTGCTTTGCACACATACACACCACTTTTTGCAGATTCATTGCAAGGCTGCCAGTATTGAAGATTCTATAACATTTCCATGTGATGGGTTGCTGCCCACTTCTCCTTCTCCATCATCAGCATCATCATCTTCATCATCACCACCACCACCAGTACCACATTTTTACACCACCCATAGTCGAAGCTTTCTGGGAAGTTCACAACAGGATATAAAAAGAATAAAATGCAGTATATAAAACAAGACTTAAAACATTTTAAATGTAATTATTTATTTATTTATCACTTTTGCATGCTGCTCCATAGCTGAAGTCTCTCTGGGTGGCTCACAGTGCAATATAAAATAGAGATAAAATACAAATAAAAATAAATACCAATAACAAACTGAAAACCATAAACAAATAGGATTAAAATACAATATAAATACAACAGATACATAGAACAGGAGGAAATAAACACAACAACAGCAGGAGATAAAACAATAAATAAGCCAGCAGCAAACTAAATCCAATTTAAAAACAAATACTAAATTAGAAAGTCTTGATTTGGCGACAAAAGCAAGATAAAGTGGGTGCCAGTCTCACCTCCCTTGGGAGGGGGGTTCCAAAGGTGAGGCCCTTTTCCTTGCCGACTCCTCCCTCACCTCATTTGGCGAGGGTTCAGGAAGGAGGACCTCCATTGATGACCTGAGTGGCCTGGTAGGGAAATACAGAGACCGGCGTCCCTTTAGGTATCCTGGTCCCAAGTCATTTAAAAGTTTGTTTGTTTGCATGAACACTTTGAATTGGGGCCAGGCAATCACAGGCAGCCAAAGCAATTGGCAGAGGACTAGTGTGATACATTCGCCATAGCATTAAAATACATTGAAACAATAGAAAGACCCAGCCAAGAAGAAAAGAAAAAGGCACCTGGACAAGCACATCAGGCCACTGCATAGCCAGGAAGACCTGTAATGCTCTCCACAAAGAGGGGTCTCTTGACCTAGCACCGGAAAGATGGCAGATCTGGTCCCAGGCAGGCTGCAGCAGGGAGGTTGTTCCAAGGATGTACTTGCAGTGAAGAAATGAGCTCACCCACTTCTATCTTCAAATGCCTTGAAATGTGATCTGCCAATCATTCCACATCCAGCTTCTCCATTGATGGAGAAGAATCTCATGAATTCGGGCAACTAGGCTTTTATGTTTCACAGTAGAACAGCCTTCCCTAACCATGTGTCCCCTAAATATTTGGGGCTATGGTCCCTGTTATACCTGACCATTGGCCAGGCTAGTCAAGCATGATGGGAGTTGTAGTGCTTACAACTGTGGTGGGAGAAAGAACTCCTTTGAGGATTACCTCCAGCACCCAGGGGTGCTCCTTCAACCAAAGGTGGCTGACTGAACATAAGCGGGTGAGATTCTGCTCACACATGGGGCAAACATATCAGTGGTGATACTTTGGTGAGGATAAGATTGCAAAATCCCTCTCGCCTCATTCTTTTCATGCACACTAATTCATTTGCTATAGAACTTCATGTAATCAGCTAATGGAGTCTTGCCCCTCAGTCACCAATTTCCTCTTTCCTCCAAATATGGGTGAAATAGCAGCTAAGTTTAAAATAGGCATGTGCAAACTTTGTTTGAAAATGTCATTAGTGGATTGTACTTGGAACAATTCTCAGAATTCAGTGGTAAGGAATCATCAAGCACCATTAACACACACACAAAGACAAAGATATAGATCAAAAAAAAATATTTCTACATAAGTCTAAATTGGTTTCCTTGTTGAAATCTCATCTGATTCCTTCCAAATGCAGACCCTGAGACAGCTTTTATAGATATAAAGCACTTAACTGGAGAGATGCACAATTAAACATTCCATGAGAGTGTGGTTGGATTGATTACATCCAGGGCCTGAGTAATCACTATACCTTTAAAAGAATATTAATCTGTGTAAAAAAAAAAAAATCACTCTGTGTGCATGTGTATGCACACATTTTTCAGTGTATTATCCCACAGAATCCTTGTTTATAAATGCATTTTCTCTTGGTGGGTTCCCCCGCACACGTCTTGGCTCGGGTGGGCTTGTGTCAGAACTCTCAGGCTTATTGACCTGTGACACACCATGCACATTTGCATATCATGACAGGCAACTCTGCACTGTTTCCACAGTGCACAGATTTTGCCTCAACCCACCAGTTGCATGGTTCCTATAGCAACAGAGTTCCCGCACCCCCTGCTCCATCCTCCCACTTTCACTAGGTATCCCAGCAGCTCCATGAGCAAAATCCCTTCCTGCATGGCGTTGTTCCCTGTGGGTCTCAGCTGCCTTGTCCTGATTGGACCGCTGAGGTTTGGAGCCAGGTCCTCCATCTTCCTCCTCTTAAGTGTACCTGCATCTCTGGAACATTTCCTAGCTACTCCAGCCCCCGTAGGATCTCTCTTTTTTGATTAAAGTGAAAATAGAACTCTGTTGCCACAATTCCTGCCTTCTCCATGCATGCATTCCCCTGCTCTCTTCCTGTTTCCAAGATCAAACAGTGTGACAGGCACTAGGGAAGGGACAAACCCTGTCCGAATCCCTCCCTCCAATACTCATGGGCCTCCTCTTGTTCTCAGCCCAGTCTTCCAAAGAAAGTCAAGCCAAGAGGAAGTCTGTGCACCCTGGCTGAGCCATGGTTGTGCAACCAGCAACATTCTTCTGCATCAGCACCAGCAGCCCAAAAATTCTGTCTTCAGCTGTCACAGAAGAGAGATACGGCTTATGCAGTGGTTGAGGGGCCACTTGGGAAAGCATGACCAAGCACCCCACAACTGACTTTTGTGCTGCAAGCAGCGGCCACTGTTTGAGCAGCTGCTGTAGCAACTGAGTGAGTGGTGCTACTGGTTGTGAAGGCTGCATTCCTGGGGGGGGGGGTATCCCTGCAACTGGCCTTCGTCAGAGCAAGGAATTTCCACTTAAACTTGTTCAGAGCATGGGCTTGATTTCTAGCACATGCCTCATGACCTCTGGGCACACTCACCATGAGTCAGACTCTGGGCACCTGCAAAACAGACTGGAATCTGGGGAGCTGAGCCCAGGGAATCTGACAGATTCCAAGTCCCAGGTGGATTCCTCACACATCCCTATTGGGCACAACACTCAGTCAACAGTAACCAAGCGAGTGATGACCTGTGCTACTAGGGAGCTGTGTTGCTGGTTTTGCTACTTGCTCCATTGTTGTCCTGAGACTTTTGTATAGAATGAGATAGAAATTACCTAAGTAAATGAATAAATAAATGGCTACTTTTTCCATGGGACTATATGGTATTTCTTCACCACCAAGAGTAAACTGGAACTACCTGGTCCAGATATAAAAAGAAGTTGTGATGGAGTCTGGGAACCTTAGAACAAACTGTTGAAACACTCCATGTTTTGAGGAGGCCAAGTGTACCATGTTAAAATGCCATGATTGGGTTCCAGCAACATGACCGATGAACCACTGAAACAATTCGCCATGCGAAAACTGGCCCCTGTATCAAAACAATGGATGAATTCGGAAATTTCAGTTTCTCATTATTTTCCAGCCTCAAATAGAGTTGTGGCAAAGTCCTACAGAATCTGTCCCTCCAGTATTTGCAGACTTCTTCTCATGCTCAGCCCTGTCTTAAGCCAAGCCAAGAGGAAGTCTGCAAATGTGGAACATAGTTTGTGCAACTGGCAGCCTTCTTCTGCATCTTGTGCCACATCGCTTGCAGCACAGACAAAGGCTGTGGCACATGATGCAGAGAAGGGATGCTGCTTGCGCAGTGGTCACACAGGGCTTGATTCCTGGCAAGCACCTTGCAAACACTGGGTGCACACAACAGGAGCTGGACTCGTGCTTGTAACAAAATGGACTGGAGTCTGGGGATCTGAGTCCCGGAAATCTGACAGATTCCTACTCCAAAACAAATTCCTCATTCATCCTTCATCTGAAGTTCAGTTCATCCTAACCTGTGAGATATTTTTTTTTCCAATCCCTACATCTCAATCTTTGAGCTCCTTTTAAAGTTCCATAAAAACATGCATGTGTTTTCGTGTACAATCTCCTGATACATAAACCTATATGCGCAATTTGCCAAATAGGTGCTATTTCTGTAAACGGTTCTCCTGATTTAATGTATTGTTGCACACAGTTTTCACTGACACACATATTTTATACATATGCTTTTTGTTAGGATACCTCACATGCAGTATTTGGAAAACTGCACATGTCAAAAGTTAACTGAGTCTTGGTTCACATCTTTGTTTGAAAATGTAAAGCAAACCAATATATTTCCCATCTTCATCATGTTCTGGATCCATTGGATGGTGCATCTTCCAGTGGCTGGATGGATGGTCCTGTCTCTGAACTGGAAAGTGAAATCACTGATCTTTATTTCTTTTGACCTCTACAGTTCTGTGATTGCCATTTGCAGCTGTTGTTTCCAAAGCATGACAGGTGTTCCCTCCAATTAGCTCTGCTTTTGGGAATTTATGGTGAGGAGATGAAGAAGCACAGTCCTTAATCACAGTAATGACAGTCACCATTGTGGAATTCTCATCAAGCTTTCAGCCATCCATTAGATTTGCTAGAGCCCTTTCCAGGTTCCTTTCCCGGTCTGATGGGAAACATAATGAATGCTCCATGGATGAACAAGGAAGCTGTTTCCCTTATGAGCTGAATGCCTTTCCACCGAATAACCTGTTGGATGTATCATGGTGTGGAAATTTCTAGGCACAGGAAGACATGGAATATTTGAAATTCAAAGTGGTAGTGGAATTACAAGCCCAGTATATAACTGCTTTCAGTATTAGTTTATTTTATTTAAAACATTTGTATGCTACCCTTAATCCAACAAATTCCAGGGCAGTCGGAAGCAAATCTGTTATAAAATAGACAGCAAAACAGTCACATAAACACTTAAACATGGTAGCAGCAACTGAACTAAACTGGGCACTATGAAGAATGTAATCTGGATGCTAGGTCTGTTGCTTTAGTGCTCTATCACCAGCCATTGTTTCTTGTCCTGTATGGTACTTCAGTAAAGGCTTCAGCAAAGCACAGATGCTCTGGGAGGATGTGCCCTTCATTTAGAACTTTGAGGGTGAATAACAGCCCCTTGAATTCACTAACATGTGAGGAAGGAGACAGGGGAATTGCATAGACTTTGTCTCCTGCTGGACCTGTCCAAAGCAAATGTTGATAACAACAGGTCAAGAGAGATGGGTGCATTGCCACTGTGTGGTCTCCCAGTGTTGTGGGGAGGGGTGATTCTGCAGAGCCCTTGCTCCACTTCCCTTATTGCTGGTGTGGAAAGAGGCTGAGACAAGGACTTCCTGCAGAGAGTCTGCCTTTGATTAATTTTTTATCTTCTCTTTGGAGCACGTAGCTCAATAATATTTCTTCCTCCATATGTGTTGTCGTTTTCTGTTTTCCATTTATATTTTTATATTTGCGCTGCATGTTAACACTTACAGAAGAGGGTCATCCTTGTCCCAAAGCTAACAACGCAATCGTATGCATGTGTACTCAGTAGTAATCCCCAATTAGCTCACTGGGGCTTATTCCTGGGGTGGAGCATATACGATGGCACAACCTTATGCATGTTTAGATGAGATGCTTTTAATTTGTTCTTACAAATTAAAATGGTTTTGCGTTTCTTCCACCACCCTCCAAGATGGAACTTTTGGAAGACTGTATGGGAAGATAATTTGAAATTCCTTGAAATCCAAATGTAGCCCTGTGGATGAGCAAACAAAGCACTGATAGGCAGTATGTGTGAGTAAGGTGTGTTGCAATCTGAATCCACAAGGCTCTTCATTGTTGGGGCCAGTGCTGGAAGGAGGGATGCATGGCAAATTTGTCTCAGTTTGGTTTTGATCAGGATTTGCCCAGTTCACACCTTTTAAACTGAACAGACTCAGACACAATCTGCAAACAAAATCTGTCCATTTTGGAGCTTGCCCTGTGATTTGTGGACCTTTATTTATTTATTTAATAAAACATTTCTATGCCGCTCCTTGCCGAAGCCTCGGGGCGGCTCACAACCTTGGAAGTATGCTCAACACTGCATAGATGTGAAAAACTGTCTGAATAAATGAGTACTTTTGAAAAATATACTTCAATCAATAGGGAAAGAATGTGCACATTTCAAAGATAGGCACAAATGAGGAATATCGTTGGATGTGGAGAAGAGGAAAATCTTGCAATCTTATATGGGCTTGAGTTGGAAAGAGCTTTCAAAGAAATTCCACAAACTGAAGTTTGACTTGAAGAGAGTCATCCAGACATGTATTTCCAAGACGCACACACATACCCAAGTATGATTATCCATCAACTAACACATTTCTCCAAATTTTTCAGTAGGGCTTTAAAACATAAACAGCTGTGCTAAATATATACAAAAGTGTATAATTTGGGGTAAAATGCATACAGACTTCTATTTTATGGGAATGGACATTTTTATTAAAAAGATGCAAATTTTTAAAAAGTGTTCTTATGGTATTTTTTAAAAAAAAACTGATGTGAAAATAGGATTACTGGGGGAGGGCATGAGCCATGTGTGAAAGTGACCTAGATGAGTAACAGACAAGCTGCCCATTCCTTAGTTCGTAGTGCTGCTTATGGGAATGATGAATCCATCTGTGTCATCCTGTAACTTCTACACACCTTGATCAGACAGACCCCAAATTGTGACAGCTACTGCTTTATTTGTTCAATGGAAATAGTTATATCCTACCTGTCGTGAGCCAGGGTCCATCCTTCGCACATTCAAAAGCCACAGAACATTTTCCTTGCAAAGTTCTTCATCGGCCAAAAAGCACAAAGCACCAATAATTAATCTCTGAGCGTGCATAGAGTCGTTTGTTGAACCTTAGAGCCAGTGTGGTGTAGTGGTTAAGAGCATGGGACTGGGACTCAGAGGATCTGGGTTCGAGTCCCCGCTCGGCCATGGAGCCAACTGGGTGACTTTGGGCCAGTCACAGTCTCTCAGCCCAGCCTACCTCACAGGGTTGTTGTTGTGGGGATAAGATGGAGGAGGAGAGATAATGTAAGCTGCCTTGAGCCCTTTGTAGGAAAAAGGGAGGATATAAATAAAAAAAAATAAAAATAATAAAATAAATAATAATAAATAATAGAACTCTCTTTATGGGCATGTCTGCACCTCATGCCTTCAGGAGGGGACTTCTGGAAGTAAGCACCCCTCCTCTCTGAGTGACGATCTTCTAATTGGGCCACCCTCCTCTTCCAGTGACATGTCATGGGGTCAAGA
Source organism: Varanus komodoensis (assembly GCF_004798865.1). Classification (NCBI taxonomy): domain Eukaryota; kingdom Metazoa; phylum Chordata; class Lepidosauria; order Squamata; family Varanidae; genus Varanus; species Varanus komodoensis. The sequence continues at coordinate 6,426,545 of NW_025335727.1, read as the reverse complement.
GCTCACCTTGCCTAAGAAACTTCCAAGTTTCCCTGCTCCAGCTGTACATCTTGTGGACTGGCTGCCCACCTGGCAAGCCTGGTCCTGAGAATAAGCTTCTCAACTTCTCTCATCTCGGTGTCGCTTCTTGGCTCACATCCCTGCCCCCCCCCACCTGATTTCTCCTTCAGATTCTGATTCCTTTGAAGTCCAGATACTCCCAACTCCACCCATCAGCAAAACACCTTCAAGGAGGCCCACAGTCAATGAATGAAAAGGGGCCACAAGCAGCAGTAGTAACAGCTGCAGCCAAAGTGTTTTCAAAGGGCACAAGCAAAATGAGAGAAACAGAGAAAAGCCAATTTTAGGTGAGGTTCACAGTAATGATCTGGGATTATTTATCTACCTATTTATTTCTCAGGGTCTTTGCCAAACACTGAAGCAGGTGTTGTTGGCAACAGTGTTTTAAAAAGGGGGTGCCCAGCTGAGAACCTAGCTCAGTGGTAACATCTCCAAATACAGTAGCACTGCGAAGGCCTGCTTTGTAATATAATCTCGCCTGCTTTTGCTTTTGTTTTTGATCTGGGAAGAGAGAGAATGACATTTAAAAGGGAACAGAGTTAGTGAGGGGATGAATTGTCATGATGGGCTGGGAATATTAGGGAATGGGGTACAAATACATGCTTAAGACTTAAGCATCTTAGGGTGCAGTCCTATGAATATTTGAACAGGAAAGAGTCCTATAGTAGTACTTTTTCTTGTCTAAACATGTTTAGGATTGCACCTTTAAAAATTCTTAAATTTTATAGCTGTAAAATGTAATATTTAATTTCTTGTCTTAAAAAATCTTTAAGCTTCTTAATTACTTGAATTACCTCAATTGTGAGCCCCTTGGAAATTCCTTTAATCCCTGTTGAGCCCATGGGTCCGAGCAGGTATAAATCTAATAAAATTATGCAAATCAAAGGGATTACACAGATGTACTTTCTCCATATAATTAAGTTTCTCCGCTTTACATTTGCGAAGAATAGAGATAATTGGGGAGTAAAGGCTGGAGGCTATGCAGGTCACAGCCACACCAGGGCAGGAGACACTTGAGTCTATATGCACCACCCCAAGCATCCGTGTACACTCTGCTCCCCCAGGGACCTTTGCTTCAAGGTCTGTATTAAGGGATGTATAGACTGTGGCTGGGTCCAAACAACCCAACAATCCATGGTGGCTCTTCCCCACTGTTGTTCTGTCATGTTGTCAAAACCCAGTCCGGGTATTTCACCATGGAATGTCTGGACTTTAGTTAAGCAAGCCATGATAAAAAAGCAACTGTTTGCTCTATAGTTTCTTTGTATCACCATGGCTTGTCACACTGTATGAACCCAGAATCATGGTTTTCACAGTACTGGCATACAACTACCACAGAGTGCCTTGGAAAGAGTGGCAACTGCAGGAGCTGCTCCGGCCATCCAGCCTCTATGTATGGCCCACTGAGGTAGAGGGAGGTGACATGGGCAAGGAGTGATACACCTTGGGATTGAATTCCAAGTGCGGTGGCTGATGGGATATATGCCAACAGTGGGAGGATTGAGTGGGCAGGATGAAAAGTGGAAACCATTTAATTGTCTATTGGGTAAATCATGGTAAAAACTGTGAACCATAGAAAGCACGGAGGATTGCTTGTCGTATTGGGAGAACGCAGCTATGTATATGCAGAAGTATGCAGTAACCTAGTGGGAGCGCTAGGGAACCCCCAATATACTGAAGCTTCCTTTGTCCACAAGAAGCCTTTCGAATCTGGAAAGCCAATTGGCTGCTTCTACTGCTCACCTAGTGATCCTGGCAACAGCTAAGCTGCCCAGAGAACCTTTGCACTATAGGGTGGCACAGAAGTGGAATGAGATAGAAGTGGGTCGAGACAGTGGTTGAACCTGGGGTCTTAGCATGCTGTCTCTTCCATTGGTTCCATAGATAGCGAGAGACTCTTTGGGTCAGCATCACACTCTAGAGTGACCTGTTGGGTGTGGTTAACAATCCTTTTCAGCCACGGGAGAATTCAAACACTGATTTGAACATGTCCTATGAAAGGCTTCAGTCTGCTATCAAAGATTGCTTGGCACTTCAGCAGATCTCTGGACAGGGTAGCTACATATGATTTCCCCCTTGTTAATCATTCGAATAGCATCCTGTTAAACATCTATGAGGCATGAATGCCTTGTGTGGGTGTTTGCATGTGCAGGTATGTGTACTTCCAGAAATGCAGTCCATAAAATCTATTGCAAGACCCTATATATGTCTTTGAGGTATCCATTTAGCCAATCATTCCTCCAAATTAAAAAACCATCACTTGTAATTTGACTCAATTAACAATTTTATAGGTAGCAATTAACTTTATTGTTAATTGATTCCTCATGAACAAAATGCTAAGGGGATATATGCGCATAGTTTTATATTTAAAGTGCTAGGAAAATGCACATGATTTTTATGTTTATGCCAATGTAGAGAGTGTTTTAACACCAGGTTTACCATAAAAACATTATTTGTTTGAGGATAAAAAACATTTAGTGAGTGCTACATTATCCATTCACCAATGCATAACGTTCAGTGTTCATGTGTGTGATTCTCCAAAAGATGAAATAAATGCCAGCTTTAAAGGACTATTATCTAAAAATAAGAGAGAGAGGGAGAAAGGGAAGCAGGGAGGGGGGAAAGAGAGGTGGGGGGAGCTCATTTCCTGGTTCTACACCACCCAAATTCTGTGGCAACCCCCGTACACACCAAGTTCCTACTGAAAATAATCTGAAAACTGTTAAGGACTATTCCAATAGCCCAATTTATCTTGTTTCCAAGCTATATTTGGGCAGAGGTCTGGAGGATATTGTTGTTGGCATGAGTTCAGCCTGTAGGATGCTTGAAAAAATGGAAATGCCATCTGGATCTCCCAAAGTTGCTCCCCACTTCCGTACGCAGTGACAGAAAGAACAGGCCTGGCCTCAGCAGGAAGGACAAATGCAAGGCGCTACAGGGCTGCTACTGCTAGTGCTGCCACTCGGGGGGCTTTGCTGAGCGGCAGCGTGGTCAAGGGGAGGCTGACCCTGTGCTGGCCACCCTCTCAGTGGATCCTTCTCTGGTCCTTGTGCGCCAGGTCTAGAATCTTCAGAGGGCAACACCGGTGGGTTCAGGCATGTTCTGCTGGTTTAGAGGTCTACCAACTGGTAAGCAGTTAGGACTTGGCCATCACATGTGCACTGCCAAGGGCCCTCTAAAGGACAGCTTGTCCGGAGTACCAGAACCTGGAGTCTGCCTTGGCCATGGAGTAGATTTTATGCAATGGCCATGGAGAGAGCGCATGCATCCATTCTGCAGCTCAGCACTTTAATTGCATGCAAGCAAATAACGCATGCAAGCAATGTCTCCATTCCTTAGCTCAGAATTGCTCCTCAATTCACAGTATTCTTCTTAATCTATGCCACTTAAGTGAAATCACCTCCAGTGTCATATTGTGTGTGTGTGTGTCCTCTTCCTATCCCCGGTGTTCCTAAACAGTCAGTCTCCAAGCCTACTGCCCATCATACTTTTACAGACTACACAAGGCTGTGCTCTCACAGCATGACAAACAGCCCTGCATGGTTACTAATCTACCCATAATTTCAGCTTGACCCTGCTTTGCAAGATTCCTGTTCCTTGTTTGCTTGACCTTGCCTTGCTCTTGGCCCTGCTTTGGCTTTTTGGCGTCTGGCCTCGCTTTGTCTCTGGTTCCACCAAGCATTTTTGGTATTTGACCTCTGCCTGTTCTGACCTTGCCTTCAGCTCTGGTTCTGCTATACTGTATCAGTATCTGACTCTTGACTTTCCCTGGCCATGCCTTTGCCTCTGACCCCGTCATGTTTTGTTGGTACCCAATCTTTGCTTTCATCTGACCCTCCCTTTGCCTCTGGTTCTGTACTGCTTGTTGGCATCTGACCCTCACCAGTTCATGGCTCTTCTGGAACTTCCATGCCCTGTTGGTATTGGACCTTATTTGCTTCTTCCCTCTTGGGATTTACTTTGCCTTGATGGACCTCTGGCCATGCTCTGCTTTACTAGTATCTGACCTCAACCTTTTATTTGGACTTGCTCTTGCCTCAGCTCCTCTAGCTTAGCACAAAGAGCTCCAACCCTCCCCACCACCCTGGCACTGGTGTTCCAGCTGTAGCCACCTGCTGCCTATGTCCCATAATGAACATGTTACCAGCCAACCTGAACTTCAACAGATTTTGCCCTCTGACAGCAGAATGTATGCATTGTGCTGTTTCTTGCCAGTGGCACTAGAAATAGAAAAAGATTCCCAGGAGAATCAAGGTTTAATAATGCAACAGACTGCAGAGCAATGGAGTTTAAATAATGTTATCCAGCAAAAACACTAGTTACTAATTACTACAAGTGAGGGAATTGCAGTGGAAAACTTTCAGCAGTTTGTCATTCCATCATGACAGAATTATAAGGCTGGCTTGCTCTTGCCATATAAAATCTAGATTTCAAATTGATTAACAAAAACAAACAAAGAGAAACCCCTATTAGAGACAAGAGTTCTAACATTGGAATTCAATATCTAGGGGGAAAATATACCGTAAATGCCTAAGTGATAAGCAGCACAATGAAAAAGTGTTGAGCTGTTTCCATGGCAAGACTGAAAAAGGAGAAAGCATTAATTTTAAGAAGTGGTAAGCACCTGCAACTCTGGTTACCTATCAAAAGACCTATGGGATCTCAATATGTCTGAAAAACAGACCTTTCTTAGTTCCTGTTGATTTCTGCTTCCAAGAGAAGAGTGATGTTCAAATGCATTAAAATAAATGATACAATTAAAACTAAAACCCTAATCCAATTTGCCTTGGGTGTATGTGCTATTTAGAAGCATTTAAAAGAATTTCATAACCAGAAGCTGAAAATATGTACCTGTTACGAAAATGGTTGAAGATGTTACAAACTAGGAATTCAACCCAAGGTCATTTTTCAGTTTTGTTCCATGAAACCAAGTAGCAGAATGTTTCCAAAAGTAACTGGGAGCAGAAAGTATTGTTGATTAGAGTACTTAAGTGTCCCTGCTTGGAGAAGCATTTAAGGAAGTTTCTCTGCCTTGGTTTAATCCTCATCCACAACAAATGTTTGAATCAAATGTAAAATGAATGTGCACTAAGACAGAGAGGCCTTATAGGATCTCTGCTGCAATGTGGGTTGACTGTGCAGCCTTTTTTTTTGTCATCTACAGCCTGTGTGAGAAGTGGTATAAGTTACTGAGCTGCAATTCCTTCCTTTACACACGATTGATGCATGGGCAGTAAATTGTACATATGGGGAAGTATCCGCAAATGTATTTACCACTAACAGACTCCTGCTGAACTTTCCTGTTGCATAAGTGGTTACCTATTATGCTTGTGCAACCAGTTGTATGTACAGCTGCACAACAAGTTGCACAAGACTTATATGCAGCTGGTTCCACAATGGGATGCATAAGCATAATACACAACTACTCGTGTAAATATAACTTTTGTTGGATTCTTCGCCTGCACATAGTTCAGAACTGATTTTCCACCAATGGAAAATTCATTGATGAAATGACACAGCTGTGCAGATATTCTGTGGAACCTTCCCTTTAGAACACATAATTCTGTGCCACAAGCTGGGCCTAGAAATGTTTTCTATTTTCTTTTCTCCATGTGGGATTGTAAAACAGATACTTCCTGATTCTAAGCTACAACTGTGAAATTTCAGCATTCCCTACAAAATTTAGCAGTTTTTCATTAGAACTACTTAACTGCAGGAAAAAAAAGAGATCATACCTTTTTTTAACTGGATCTTCATACTAAGAAATTGGGATAAATTAATGTAACGTAATCCAAAGAATGGGCTCATTTCTACGTATGTATCTCCTTTGCAGTTTGATTAGGTCACAGAATAGGTTTGGCTCACCTGTTGCCCTGGGGTTGTCATTTCTGCAAATTTTGACACAATTAAAACAAGGAAATAATTTTCAGGAGCCCTTGGAAGGATGCAAACGTTGCAGGGTTAATGATGGAATGAAAGGGAGGAAGATAGTAATGCATGTCAGAGAAAGGTTTGACAGGCAAGAGTTAGGGATAGAAAAACAAGTGCTGTTAGAGGTGGCTAGGACTGCTAGGATAAAGCTCATGTTTGATTCATGCTCACTCTACAATCTCTGCTTTCTTCACACAAATGGAAAACTTGTGCCAACTGAGCAGCAGCTGGATGTGAGTTTTGGAGAAATCTTTTCCAGTTCCCTGATTTGTGCAAACTTCTACTGTAGACTAAAGCAGGACCCATTTCCTCTACTGAGAAGTTTTGCACAAATTGCCCTGGGACATGGGAATGAGATGGTCATGAACATGTGCTCAACTATCTGCTTGCATGCAGGGCGTCAAAGAAGACATGCTCTTCTGAGCAAAACCAAACTTCTCATACATTCATAGTCAAAGGGCCTTCAACAAAATGGTTTGCCAGATTGGGCAAAGTGCTACGTACCATGCAGCAGATCTAGAGCATGTTTGCATCTCTGCCATGATGCCACTCAGATCAGTTCACTTCTTGCTTCCACCCACTTTTTCATTACAATAATTAACAACGCTACTTACAATAATAAACACTGACAATTGACACCATCAATTGGCTAATCCACCTGCACAAGAAAAATTTGAAACAGCATGGCCACAGTATTAAAACTTGCAGTATATGACAGAAGTAAAACTAAAAACAGAGTAGACAGTGGAATAAATTTCAGCCTGGAATATGAGATTCTTAGCCAACCATCTAAAGATGAAAGAAAGGGCACCTGCCAAATCTCTTCTGGGAAAGGGGTACCACATTGGTATGGAGACTTGTGTTTTTCTTCCTGCCTGATTCTCATATAAGTGACACAATAGCTGATCTGATTCATACCATATTCTTTCCAGGTGTAGCTATGTTTTGGGGAGCTGGTTTAGCACTGGATTAGCCTCTGCATAAGCTCTCCTCCCTCCAACACGCACAGATGCAGCCTTTTTTTCAGGAGCTCTAGATTCTGTTTCTGTTCCAAATACCAGGCAGCCAGAGCCAGAGAACAGGGGAGAATCAGTAGCAGGGAAGCACCTGTTTCCAAAGTCATGCTTAGTTTGTGCTGGCCACAGCAGTAGCTAGGGGGGCAGCTGGACGGGAAAAGAATGTAGCATCTCTGGGGCTGGCCAATTTCCTCTCCTTTGGGGGCTGTATTGAGGGAATCACAAAGCTTTGCATCTTGCAGATCAGAACCTCTTTCTCACCCACTATTATGATGGGTGGGAGAAAAGACCACCGCTATAACAGGGAGCCAAACGGGAGCAGAACTCCTTCTCTGTCCACAGAGGGGGAAGCTCAAACTATCACATAACCCATCTTTCTCCAACCTGATACCCTCCAGGTGTGCTGAACTTCACTTTCCTTACAAACCCAGCCCAATACATCTGGAGGACACCTTTTTGGAGAAAGATACTGTAGTTCCAAGGGTGCCCCCAAAAGGACCAGAGGATTCCACACAAGCCTAATACTCTGCATGAATCTGAGCAACATTCTTTGCAACCTACATGTGGACAACAGAGCATAAATTTCACATGTAATGTAAAAGAGATGGTCTGGGTGAGCAATGCAGTGTTTAACAGACAAGGCAAACATCACTGATGAAAAGGAATGCTAAATGAAGAGAGGGCTGAGGATGGAGACTTAAGGAAGAGAATATTCTTTGATATTCAGCTACCTAAATTGCACATGATGACTCCAGGAAAGGAGGAACATCAATATTTTAGGTAAGTAAAGTGGCAGTGAGGCTTTGCTTCACTCTGTGGCACTGAAGAGACAGGCGGAGGGATGGTGCAGATCAAGAATGAGAAAGGAAGCGTGAGATGATATGGAAATCAGCAGAACAAAAGGGCATATGGGCCCAATGACCTATACTAATAAGGTTCCTGCTAGGGTGGCCACTTATGAATTGTCCTCAAAAGAGGACATGCATTTACATGAGCTAATTTACTTGTCTAGATGCACATTTAGAAATAATTATTATAATTAGAACTGAAATATAGTACATCTCACCATATAGGTTTCTGAGCTTACCTATAGTTCTTCTGGTTCTTTTTCTTTAAACTGCTGTTGAACTACATAGCCCCTGAAATACAGGACTATAAAAAAGGACACAGGGTCACTCTCCCACATGCTTGCAATTCCCACAAGTAGTAACATGAATGTATAATGGTAAATAAGCACACAGGAGAGTTTACATCAGTCAGAAATAGAACTAGGAAACAAAAGCCTAACTGAGAGCCAGGACCGATGCATAGAAACCAGAGAGAGCAGTAACCCCATCCTCTCGTGTTTTCTTCCCGATGGGAAGCTCTCTTCAATAAAGAAGGGAAATGTTGCAGGTTGGGGTTTCAGAGATCTTTCCAAGATCTCATCCAAGTCTAGGAAGACATAATCAAGGCCAAGATATAATGGCAATTTCCTGTTGGACAAAACACTTCTGAAATTTGTGAGAGAAGTTCAAAGAATTTGCTGAGACCTGCAAGTGCTAGTATAAAGCACTTGGGCATTTTGCATGTGCTTTATACTATTTGTAGCATGTTCCCTATATTTGCTTGCAGTATTACATTATGCCCAGCAATGAGGGGAAATTTACTGGGCCATCTGTAATGGAATAGAAAGGTGGCAATGTGGGCATGTGAGAATGCGACAAAGTTTGTCTTGTCCTCTTTCCAGACTCTACAGATAACTGCCTTTGGTAGCATAAGGCTTCCTACAACTTGGATCTTCCCTACAGCTCTCATTAATGTGGACAATGAAAGGCATGAGAAGAACCCAAGCTACCCAACCTCTAATCCTGAGCAATGTATCAGACACATATACTGAGTTCAGACATCACATCAACCCACATCAACATCTGAATATGGGTTGATTCTGAGTTGCCATAGAACCATGGCCTAGTGTTGGCTACTGGGCTTTTGACCCCAGCTGTGCTAGCAAAGCATGGTTTGTTAACCATAAGCCACCCAAGAAAAGAGCCCATGATCTGCTGTTCATCTGTGAAATGAGGGTCATTTACCCTAGTTTGTTATCTGTGTTGGATTCAGATAACACAATATGCTACATTTCAAGAACAACCCATGGATTAACTAAAACCCCCACTCAACTCTTGAATGTTGTCTGAACCAGTCAGACTTCTAAGAGGAGGCACCAGTGAGCTTTGTGACATGGGCACACTGGGGCACAGATCTTACACAGGTACTTACCCTGCATTCATGACCTTTTTGGAGGTTTCTAGAACTCCCTGCACCTGAACTCATAGAGGGTGGCGTTCGCCCTCTTGACCACTGCATCACACTGCTGACTCATGTTTAGCCTGCAGTCAGCCAGTACCCCGAGGTCCCTTTCACAAGCGCTGCTCTCCAGCCACTTGTCACCTAACCTGTACTTGTGACAGCTATTCCTATGCCCCAAGTGCAAG
>NW_025335727.1:6414145-6416964 GCF_004798865.1 Varanus komodoensis | reverse complement strand
TAATGGTTACCTTCTGCTTTTGGTCAGTCAACCATGCCCTAATCCACCGGACAGTGCTTTGGTGTATCCCAAAACTCCTCAGTTTCTCCACCAGGATATCATGGGGCACTTTGTCAAAGGCCTTGCTGAAATCCAGGTATACCACATCCACTGCATCCCCTCCATCTAGCCATCTCGAAACCTTGTCATAGAATTCCACAAGGTTTGTCTGGCAGGACCTGTTTTTGCGGAAGCAGTGTTGTGTGGCTGTCAGCCTCCCTTCGCTATCTAGCATCACTAGATCTCTCTCTATTATGAGCCTTTTCATTGTTTTTCCTACAATGGACATAAGGCTATCCAGTCTATAATTCCCCATGTCCTTTCTACTACCCTTTTTGAAAATTGGAACCACTGATGCCACCCTTCAGTCCTCTGGAACTTCACCCGTTCTCCATGAGGTTTCAAAAATGGAGGCCAGCGGGCATGAGAGAACCCCTGCCAACTCTCTAAGTACTCTCAGGTGTAACCTGTCAGGGTCTGGCACCTTTGTAATGTCCAATGGCCTGAGGAGCCCCTCAACTTCAAGGGGGGTGACTCTAATCTGTGCCCCTAAATCCCCAGCCTCATTTAATCTCCTATGCGGCTATCCCCCGTCCTGCTTTGGGGAGAACACAGAGGCAAAATAGTCATTTAGCATCTATTCCTGTTCCCTCATATCAGTCACTGGATCTCCTTCTTCCTTATTTAGTGGTCCCACCACTTGTCTCCCCTTCCCCTTCCTATTTACATGCTGAAAGAAGCCCTTTTTGTTGCTCTTGATATTCTTGGCAAGTCTCAGCTCGTAATCAGCCTTAGCCTTGCGAAGAATCCTTCTGCAACAGACCTCCTCCTCCCGGTATACCCTTTTGTCTATTTCCCCCAGTACCCATTTCCTACAGAGGTTCCTCTTTCATCTAATCCCTCTAACCACCTCCTTTCGCATCCATGGTGGCACTCTCCTCTGCCTCCCCACCTTACTGACTAGAGGTATCATCAAGGCTTGCGCCTCCAAAACCTCCCTTTTGAGTGCCATCCACCCCTCCTCAACTCACTTACCTTCCAGTAACCTATCCCAGGAGACTTTCCCCAGTCTGGCCTTCAGTTGGCCAAAGTTGGCCCTCTTGAAGTCCCAGCTTCTAGTGCTCGACCTGCTGCACATCCCCAGTCCCCTGATCTCAAAGCAAAGGATGGAGTGATCACTCGCATCCAGAGCTCCCCTAATCTGTACTTCATCTATCAGCTCCTCCCTATTGGTCAAGACCAAGTCAAGGATGTTTCCCCCCCTCGTCACCTCTCGGACCCTCTGTGTGAAAAACCCTCCCTCTATAGCTTCTAGGAAGCGACGTGACCTGGCTGTCACTGCCGAGTGAGTCTCCCAAGTAATATCCGCGAGATTGAAATCTCCCATAATTACTGTGTCTCTTCCCTGAGATATTCTTAGAATCTGGCCTGTCAGGACATCATCCAGGGTCTCAAGTTGACCTGGAGGGTGATAACATACCCCCACTGTCAGGTCTCTTTCCCTGTCAAAACCCCTAAGTTTCACCCAGACTGCCTCCACCGAATCCCCATCTGTGCTGCATTCTGTCTCACTGTATAAAGCCATGCCCCCACCTCTCTTTCCCTTCCTGTCCTTTCTAAAAAGATGATACCCTTCTGTGTTCACATTCCAGACTTGCCTTTCATCCCACCAAGTTTCTGTGATTCCCACCAGGTCATACCCTCCTATTCCCAGGAGAGCTTCAAGCTCTTCCTGCATATTACCCATGCTCCTAGCATTGGTGTACATGCACCTCAACTCCTTCCTACCACTTCCTTTCCTTGGAGTTCCCAGCCTCCTCCTTCCTCCCATGCTCCCTAATACCTGGCCCCTCTCTGTAGGAGTCCTGTCAGTCCCTGCAGTATCTCTAAAACCCTGCTCCCAGAGCCCTGATCCTCCCCCCACACTTGTCCAGTGCAGACACGTTACTGGGGGACCTGAACCCCCCCCCCAGCTCAGTTTAAAGTCTTCCAGATGAAGCTCACTAGAGCATCTCCAAAGGACCTTTTCCCCATCCTTGTGAGGTGTAACCCGTACCTTGCCAGAAGTCCACTGGCAAGAAAACGAGTGCCGTGGTCGAGGAACCCGAAGTGTTCCCTTCTGGCACCACACCCTAAGCCAGTCGTTCACCTTGGAGGCCCTCCTGTCCCTTCCTGGCCCAAATCCCCGGCCAGGTAAGATTGACGAGAAGGCCACTTGGGCCTTCAGCTCCCTGAGTTTCTTCCCCAAGGCCTCAAAGTCCCTGGTGGTCCTGACCACACCCTGCCTGGCCACATCGTTTGTGCCCACATGGATCACCAGGAGCGGCTGGTGACCCCCGGAGCGAACAAGACGCCCCACTCTGTCCTTCACATGACAGATGTGTGCGCCCGGCAGGCAGCAGACCTCCCTTGTCTCCAGGTTGGGGTGGCACACTGCCACCTCAGTGCCCCTCAGCAGGGAGTCCCCAACAACAATCACCCACCGCTGTACCTTCCCAGTGCTGGTGGGCGGCCGTGCCCTGGCCCTCGCCTCTCCTGCAGCGGCCCCCTTGCCGCCTGACGTCCCAGGCTGGGGATCCTGCTGGTCCCCCGAGGCCTCATCAGCCCCAGCCTCCCCAGGTGGAGAGAACCTGTTTCCCAGCTCCAGATTGGTGCCAGGAGAAGGAGGAGGCCGTGCTGGCCTCCTCCTCCTGTGGGTGACATACCTCCATGTCTCCGCAGCTGCTCCTCCCGTGCGTCTCCCTCAACCCTCTGTCCAGAGGGGGGCTGCTCCGGGGGGG